>NW_026873668.1:0-14859 GCF_032173495.1 Musca vetustissima | reverse complement strand
TAACCTTCATATATTTTCATCCGATTTCATGCAAATTATGCATATATTTCAATTCCTTCAGAATATAGAGCCATCAAAACATAAGGAGTGGTATTGCTATATCGTCTTAGAATTTTACCCTGTTCAAGAACATATATGCTTTATAGAGTCGAAAATGTATATTTTGATGAGCCTACACTGGCGGCAATTTGATGTCAATTCACTTTACGACAATTTCCATGTACAAAAAGGCCGGTCGCTTGTCAAATTCCACGGATGGACGAATGGATGTAGCAGTCATCATCGTCATCCTTCAATATCCAATGTCAATTTAATTGAATTGTTCAACTTGAGTGAAAGTTTGAAAGGGAAAATTATGCCACCATTGTCGCTGTGAGAACAAAGTAAATTAAAAAAGACCAAAGTCGGACAAATCATCCCATTATAATTTTTTTTTGTAAACGTCAAAAATACGCCCTGGTGCAGAGCAAAATATTGCTATTATTTTATGTACTTTTGTTCCATTGATTATGTTTTGGAGTTAATTATGGAAAACTACTTTTCATTGACCCCAAAAATAGTTATTTAAATGAACCATTAACCACATTCAACCGTCCACACAAATATAAAACAAAGCCCAACGCCATTTAGTCAAATGACTTTTGATTTAAGGCGAAGATCTAACATCTCACAGTTTTGCTGCTGAACTTTAAGGCCTGAATACAAAATATTTGTATAGCAGTAGTTTCAATAACTCACCGGACAAAATGCTTTAGGTGCTTTAATGCATATCAAGCAAGTTCGAGCCTCTCTCCAGGCCATCAACGATCATCTGGCGTTTGGTCCACCATGTCATTGCTACTCAATATGTATGCATGAATCCATGAATCTATCCATATGCATGATGTTCGACCCAAGATAATTTCTGGGTTACTACTTCAAACTGCTTATGAGATAGCTAGTGGCTATAGGATGTCTTTAATTTATGCTACAATAATAAAAACAACAAGAAAGTTGTTAGAGCAACAAGAAGAAAAAACAACACAACACATACGGTCAAATATTCTCTGTAGTGTTTTGATGTTCTATAGTGGGCTGTGGATGGATTCAACAACACGTACCTACTACATACGGAAGATGTAGTGTTAAAAGCAAGCGAAAAGAGGAAGCCGTATTGCATGTGAAAATGTGAACATGTGTGAAAGCGTAAATTTACGGTGTTGTGAAGTGATGTTGAACAAAGGCAACAACAACAACACCAACAATATCATCTTGAAGTCCTTTATGTGGCAAACAATTGACATTACTTTGTTATCCTGTATTAAGTACAGGGGCGTTCGTAAAGGCCAAAGGGGTTTTCAAAATTTATTAGATGATGCCAAAGAAGTCAAAATGGTTTTCTATATACTTAAAGACCATGTGGTATTCTATATACTACAAGATTATGTGGTATACCGCATACTAGAAGATCAAAGTGGTATTTTTAAACGAGCCTTCTATATATTAGAAGATCAAGTGGTATATATATATATATATATATATGTATATATACTAGAAGTCCAACGTGTCTTTTTTATACACTAGGAAACAATGTGATGTCCTACATTCTGGAGGACCTAGTGGTATTTTATATAAGTCAAACCGGTCTTCCAATGCTAGAAGCCCTACTGATTTATACACATCAGATTTCCTATATATGGGTTAGGGAAAAATAAATCCATTAGACCGGTCGTCGACAATGTCCATAAAATCGGAGAAATGATCGATGTAGACCGGCATGCCACTTAAGGGGACCCCCCACATTCTCGGGGTCAACAATTTTAATGATTTAATTCGAATCTACTCTAATTCAAAAATGACCCTACAAAATTTCAAGTGCAAATCTCAAGAACTCTTGAAGATATAGCCGATTTATTGTGTCAACATCAAGTGACGGCTGAAGGGCTTCTCGAACTTTAAATGCGTTTTTCTCTTTTGCGAATGGCGGGCACGATAACTCACAAACTAATAACCCAATCGAATTCAAATTTGTACACGATTCTCTGTGAGTGTACAGCTATCGTATGAACTAGTATAAAGCTAATCGGTGAAGATCTTCCTTATTTGTATGCCCTCCACCATAGTATGGAGGGTATATTAATTTTGTTTTTCCGTTTGTAACTCATAGAAATAATCATTTCCGACCCTATAAAGCATATATTCTTGATCAGCGTAAAATTCTATGACGATCTAGCCATGTCCGTCTGTCCGTGCGTCTGTCTGTCTGTTGTAATCAATCTAGCGTCTAAAGGAATTGAGACAGATCGCCAAAATTGTGCATAGAGTCGTCTTTTGTCTGCAGGCAGGTCAAGTTCGAAGATGGTCCACGTTTAGGCATAGCTTCCATATAAGGGTACCCCCCAATTATCGGTATTTTGGGGTTCTTGAGCGCGTTTTTCAGCCGAATTCGCTGAAATTTGGTACACTAAGTTTTTATTGGGTAGCAAATCTCTCCACTTAAAATTATAAATATGTGTCCATATTTTCGTATAGCCCCCATATAAGGGTACCTCCAATTTTACGGTATTTTACGGGGTTTGAACGCATTTTTCGAGCGAATTCGCTGAAATTCGGTACTTTGAGTTCTTATCGGGCAAACCTCTATACTAAAAATTATAAATATAGGTCAATTTTTTCGGGTAGCCCCCATATAAGGGTACCCCGCAATTTGCGGCATTTTATGGTTCTTGAGCGCGGTTTTCAACCGAATTCGCTGAAATTTAGTACATTGGGTTCTTATTGGTACCAAATTTCCCCACTAAAAATAAAGGTACCTCCCAACTTCCAGTTTTTAGGGGGGTTTGACCGGATTTTTTTACCGAATTGGCTGTAATTTAGTAATTTGAGTTCTTATTAGGTAGAAAATCTATCCACAAAAAATTATAAGTATAGGTCAATTTTTTCGGGTAGCCCCCATATAGGGGTACCCCCTATCTATCTGCTTTGTTCCGTGTGTTGCGGTTGGGTAGTCGCTACAGGTAATAGTCAATTTTTACCCTACAAAGACTATTTAGCCATCTGTTTTAAGCATTCCGCTTTCTAAAGATATTGTGATAAAAAAAAACTCAAACAAAAACCTCAACTGAAATATATCGGCAGACATTTAGGAATTTCCTCAATATAGTGATACCTCCTGAAGGAAGGAATTGAGATAAACAATTAAAATATTGGTTTGGTTCCCTTAACAGAAAAAATAGGATGGATCGAATATCCATCTGCGAAGTCTTGGCCAATTTTGTAAACGGATGGTGACATTGGCCAAACCAGGACTAACGGCCAAGAAGCTTCTGCTATGCATTTGGTGGGACAAAAAAGGATTATTTATTATGAGTTGCTTCCATATGGCCAAACGATAAATTCTGATCTCTACTGTCAACAACTGGACCGTTTGAAGATAGCAATGGACCAGAAACGGCCAGAATTGACCAACAGGAAAGGTGTAGTGTTCCACCAGGACAACGCTAGACCACACACATATATAGTAACCCGCCAGAATCTTCGGGAGCTTGGTTGGAAAGTTTTAATGTATCCACCATACAGTCCGGACGTGGCACCAAGCGATTATCATCTTTTTCTTGCATTGCATTTCTTTAATGATAAAAAAATTTTACCTAGGGGACGCATGGCAACAAACCATACAACAAAACGGTGTCCGATATCGGACATTCCAAAGCAAGTTAAATAAAGTCCTATAGTTCATATAAAAATAATTGATTTCTTTTTCCCCAACCTAATATATTTCTGGTCTCTGACGGTTCCTTTAGAAAATTAAGCATTTTTTTATTGTCAGCCACTTAAAAAAATAATTTGCCAATAAAGCAGAAACATCACTTAAGTGCGCAAAAATGAACACGAATCGTAGTATGGCAAGAAAGCACAATTCCATAGCTCAGTTGAATCAAGCTAAATTTCACAATTCTTTAAAAACGGCTAGTGACGACTAGTACATACAAAATTTAAAAAAAATGTAATTACGATCGACCATCACCATATGGCGTTCCTTAAAAATTCTTTAAATCAGTCGGGACCTCCATACATGATCTGAAGACACTCAGGTTAGAAAACTGGCCTATGTACTTCAACATACCACAAATTAAGAAGACAGTTTGTAAAAGATTCCATGAAGAGATATTTTATTCAGGATGAATCTCCAATTAAAGTCACTTCGACGAAAAATGAAGATGTAGAGCTTAAAAATTACGAAAATGGAGCGGTGTCTGTATTCCAAAACGTTGTCCTAATTCGATAGTTTTCTCCAAGAACCCGGTTGCCAAATTACAGCCAATGAGTCGGAAAGTGATTCTATGCATATTCTCAAAGGGAACCCTGTGTCTCTCTCGTTTCCTTTTGCCTCTTACAAACATATGCACAAAGACATAATACCCTGTACCACAGTGTGGTAAACGGTATAAGAGGGTTTATGGGGAGATTTCTTACCAAATGAGAGCATTTGGGAAGAAAAACGAGCTCAAGACCCTAAAAATACAGAAAATTTGGGGTACCCTTATATGGGTACCCCTAGAAAACCCTACCCTACCAGAAAAAGTAGACCTATTAATTTAATTTTTAGTGGAGATATTTGGTACTCAATATCAAATTGCCAAAAAATGGTGTTAAAGCGTTTTATTTTCTTCAAAAACCTGGAATGCCAAATTACAACTACTTCGATTTCTGTACCAATTTTCTCATCCTCCAAGGGCCAAATTATTTCCAAATTTCGGTGGAAAAACATTCGAAAATAGGTCGGAACCTTTCTATGGGGACTATATCAAAACATGGAAATATATTAAAAATTTTCTACATATAACCCGAAATGCATATTTACAGCCCTTTCGGCTGGAACATTCTGCTAAAACTTTGAAAATGAGGCGGGAGGCTAGATATGAGGCTATGTTAAAATGCAAACATTTTACTTAAGCCCGGGATTCCAACTTTAAGCTACTTTCGTGGGAAAATGTGACTGCATAGACCTATCTCAATCTTCAAACCCCCGGAAAGGTAAATGAACACCACATTGGTGGGATAATGTGTCGAAGGCCTTCAAAATACCAATATTGGTACGAGACCTTTATATGTGAGGTACGTCAAAAAGTGGATCTATGGACTACATTTGCTGTACCTGCAGATATGTATCTTAAATATTGCAATCTCTATTGTGGTTTCAACATACAAGCGGTTAAGGCTAAATTAACCTAGAATTCTATTCTGATCAATTTATTATGGAAGGTATAACAATTCGAACGCATTCCTTTAAAAAACAGTCTGAACATTATATGGCGGTCAATTCTGAGTGCTATTTCATCATTTGATAACCTTCTTCCATGTAAAACGAAAAAGAAAACACGTACCACTGTACATCAGGCGAGCTCCCAAACATCGGTTGAAAACAGGATATTTTTACCGGTCACAACATGGAATTGATGGATTATCCGCCATACAGCCCTTATTTACCATAACAAAAATTGCTTCGACGAATGGTTTGAGTTAATAAAGATGTTTAAATCATATTTGCATTTCCCTTACTAGCCCCGAAATATTTACAGTAGCTTCCGCAGTAAAGGACATAACCCATATGTTGCAAATTTCCAGATCTAGTGAAGAAAAGACAACGAAGGAGCCCTTCTATCTTAAATCCACCACTGTGTTATTATTTTTCTAATCCTGCATAAAATGCATAGACACACACGCACACACACAACAACTTCACATCCTATATGTTAGAGAGAATTTAGCAGGAATTGCTTTAGTTGGCTGGATGGATAGTCACGTTGTGCATTAAGGTAATATGTACATGATGCATACACCACCATGCACCAAGCACATAGACTAAACAAAAGCTCAAGCCCAAAGATGGCCAAGAACCGGAAATGTTAATTAAATTTGACATCATGAACTGGGTCAATGTGTTTTTGATTTTGAAGAATCTAATCTTCTTCTTCCTCAGTTGTCCGTCTTAGACGAAAATGATGTGTTGCATTTAATTAAATTCATGTAAGGATGACACGAGATACCTCAAGTTATTCTTTGTCCAATCCACAATGTAGCAAATTAATGCGGTTATTTTAAATATATGCGTGTGTATGTATGTAAAGGATTTCAAATTATTCGTATACGGTCATAAGAATGCTATTATATCATGTTCAATAACATGTACGGATGGATAAGGATAATGCCTTAGGCATATCAAAGAAGAATATGTATCATAGGTGAATTGCTGTAGTAATTAGTTGAACAAAGTTTCAATGAAACAAATATTGATATTCATTCGTTTGGAAAATAGTATGTTAAATATTGTAATTTTTTAAATAATTTAACCATGAATCGTGTTACAAACCGACAACGCTTCCAAATCATTTAAGAAGAAGGTTATTCGGACTTTTCGGATTCACACAAATTTTACATTGTCATAATAATATATTAATTAGGGGATGATAAATACCAAGTAAAGGCTCTGATTGGATTTAACATGACGATGCCCCGGCTTATCTTGGTCCCTCTTTCATCTCAATTGTGGAAAAAAGAAAACCAAACCCCCCTAATGTTGACGACTCCCGCAAACGTATAAGGGACCACGATCTGCGAATCTGCACTTGGAATGTGCGCAAGTTGTACAGAACAGTTCTCGCTTTGGCGGATGTACTCAAGAAGTACAAAGCCGATATTATTCCCTTACAGGAAATGCAATGGAAGGGGACTGGCGTAAGTAAATCAGATGATTACGCCCTGTATTATTAGCAGCATTAGCTGCCATGAAACGAGACATGAATTTGGTTGCAGGATTTATGGTTAATCCGTATAAAAACGAAGTTCTTCTAAATCAGTCTCAGCCCATGACCCGACCGAAGATAAAGATGAACAGACCAAAGACATATTTTGCGAACGCCTAGAAACAGCATATGACCGTTGCCCTAGCTATGACATTAAAATTCTGCTAGGAGATTTCAATGCAAAAATCGAGATTTCAATACAAATATGGCAACCCTGCGGACAGTAGCAACACGTAACGTGGTGGATAATTATCGGGAGAACAGGAGAGAGAAGAAACGTGTTTTCAGAAAAAGAAGAACTAACAAGAAAAACGAGAGCGTGAGCAAATCGAGTTGTACAGGAGTCAGAATGAAGTCCGGAAATTTTACCAACGAGTAAAACCATAACATATCTAAATATCAAATCATACCTAGATATTAGGCTATGTTAAAACATGCAAAAAATTAAACGAAAGCCCAAATGTAAGCCACTTCCGAGGGAAAATGTGACTTCATAGACGTATATCAATCTTCAAACCCCTGGAAAGGCAAATGAACACCACATTGGTGGGATAATGTGTCGAAGACACCAAACCGAAGGATTTGGTGCAGGCACATCCTCCTGTATAGATGAAGAAGGAAACCTGGTGACAGATACATACAGCTTGTTGAGGATCTGGATGGAGCATTTTGAAAAGGTTCTGGTATCAAATAGTGGCGTTGAAGAAGATACCCCAGAACCAATAAGAGATGATGTCATAAAAGCAATTAATCAGCTCAAGAACAATAAAGCAGCAGGAGCCGATGGGTTACCAGCCGAACTATTCAAGACTTGTGGCCAGATGCTGGTCAGGAGCATGCACCAGCTGATTAGTGCAATTTGGCTTGAGGAATGCATGCCCAATGATTGGAACCTCAGCATCCTGTGTCCCGTATATAAAGTGCTATACAGTGAGCTGTGTGAACGATTGAAGCCAATGGTCAATGACATCATTGGACCATACCAATGCGGCTTCAGACCTGGCAAATCCACTATTGGCCAGATTTTCACTCTGCTCCAAATCCTGGAAAAGTCCCACGAAAAAAAGATCGACACATACCACCTATTTGTCGACTATAAAGCCGCATTCGACAGCCGTCTCCATTCAGAGGTGATTGAAGCCAAGTCTACGTTCGGCATTCCTGCAAAATTAAGACGGCTATGCAAGATAACTTTAAGTGGCACAAGGTCAGCAGTTAAAGTGGGAAAGCACCTCTCGGAGCCCTTTTATACCGAACGAGGATTTAGACAAGGTGACAGTTTGTCGTGTGATATTTTTGACATCCTGCTGGAAAAAAGTCATACGAGACGCAAAAGTGATCTGAAATGACACTCTGTACACCAAACAAAACATATTACTTGCCTACGCCGATGACATCGATATAATGGGTCGAATATTGCGAGCGGTAATAGCCACCTTTGAATGAAAGAATGACATCAGTTTTGAAATTCGGCGAAGGATTGTGATGGCCAACAGATGCTACTATGGTCTAGCTCATGGGGTGTTTGAAAGAAAAATTCTCCGAATTTATACCCGGACATCGACATAGTCAGTCGTATTGACCTGCAGCGACTACGGTGGCTAGGCCATGTTGTGCGAATGAATGAGAATGCCCCAGCTCAAATGTCATATAAAAGCGAGCCTTCCGAGCCCGTAGAAAGCGAAGGCCACGAATTAGATGGAAAGACCATGTAGAAAACAACATCTTGGTCTTCAAAATTGGTGGATTTGCGCATAAGACCGACGCGCTTGGAAATCTTTTTTAAGTTATGGAACAAGTTTATGGAACAACCGTTCTGTAACAAGCCAGCGAAGTAAGTAAGTAACGGTTTGCAAAAAAAAGTTTGGGAGCTTGGTGTATCATTCACAAAAAATCGGACGACTATATATATGGATGCTATATCTAAATCTGAAAAAATCGAACGAAACTATATATGGGAGCTATATCTAAATCTGAACCGTTCTGTAACAAGCCACCTAAGTAAGTAACGGTTTGCAAAAAAAAAACTACCCTAAAATAACGAAATTCGGAGGGTATCGTTGTTCTGCTTCCCTAAAAATGAAGCAATATTGATAAATTTTAGTACTAAGATTTTATAACAAATTAGACACCAAAATACCAAATTACAGCCAATTTGGTCTAAACACATGCGTGAGTTGGTCAATATATCACATACTAATGCCAAACCTACTGGGAGTATTAGAAATATGCTATATGTGTAAAGCTCTATTTTATATTTGGATAGCTCTATCACTTCAAAACACCCAAATTTTTTTTCTGATTAAGAATATATAAACTTTATGGATCGGTGAATATTTTGAAGTTTTCCAACTAGATTAGTCTCGAAAGTGAACTGCGATTATTAACAAAAATTAACCCAAAAAATGGCAAAATGATGGACCTTTTTAGCACAAACCAAGTAAAAACCAGTAAGGAAAGTAGTAAAGTCGGACTGGCCCGACTATATGATACCCTTCACCACTTTGGGTATATTAATCTCAATCTGATACCCGTTTGTAATACATATGTAAGCTGTGTCTGCCTCTGAATCAATTTAAAATTGGCTATAACGTCATTCTAGTCTCAATTTGATACGTTTCGTATCAACCGGTGCAACATTTACCTAGACTTCAACTAACATACAAATGGGAGCTATACCTAAATCTGAACCGATTTCAACAAAATTATATGTCAATCGTACAGATTTTGGGTCTTTAATGCACACTTTACATAAAATCAAAGGAAAATATATATGTGAGCAATATCTAAATATGAACCGATTTTTACGAAGCTTCAGTACGCTATGCCAAATTTCGCGCAAGTCGGAAGGTATATAGGGACTGTGGTGCACCATTTACATAAAATCGGACAAAACTATATATGGTAGTTATATCTAAATCGGAACCGATTTTTAACGAAACTAAACGCACATTTTTCTAGGCTCAATTCAGTACGTTATGCCAAAATTCGAGCCAATCAAAAGATATGTTGGGACTTTGGTACACCATTTACATAAAATCGGACGAAAATATATATGGGAGCTACATCTAAATCTAAACTGATTTTCCCCAAATTCAATAGGTTCGTCCTTTATCAAATTTCATCGAAATCGGATTATAAATGCGACCTGTACTTTGTTTACAATTTAACACCAACGGACGGACGGACATGCACAAATCGACTCAGATAGTGATTCTATGCATATTCTTAAAAGGAATCATTGGTCTATCTCCTTTCCTTTTGGATGTTACAAACATATGCACAAAGATAAATACCCTGTACCACAGTGTGGTGAAGTGTATAACGAACAAGATCTCCTGCCGATTTATACTTGTTCATGCGATAGCTTTGCATGTCTGGAATAATATCTTAAGATTTGAAAGCGATTGGATAATTACTTAAGTCGTAAAACACTGTTTCGGAAAACGGCATTAATGTTTTGAGAGGCGCTTTCGTCGACACATAACGCTGTCCAATTTTGTATATCAATTTCAAAGGGCATTATTGAGTAGATCGATTTGTCACTACTATATCTTTTGCGAAGCTAGTCTGTTTCGGTAAAATATAAAACATTAATTTTTTTCTTTTAGTAATAGGTTAAGAAACTAAAAGCTAGTTCGACCTTTATGTATTTTGAAATATAATTGAATTTTCAAATTCAATTCAGTGGATATTCAGGATTTCACAAATTCAAGAAAATTCTTCTATTCCCAGTTGTATTTCTTTTTATTTTTATTTAACATTAAAGCTGTTGGTTATATTATTAATGAAGACCTACGAAACATGACAAAAAAACTTCGGAACCCAACAATTAATTTGGCTTCCTTTATAATCCTTTTTTTCTGTACGGTAGCACGGAAATTCTCAGTAATTTTTCATTTTCATCTTTGTAACCTGTGTAATTTTTTGCTGTTGTTTCTACGCAGCCATTATATCATTAATCATGACTAGGTTTTGCCTACAATATAAGAAAAGTTCATGTAATTATCTTGTCGTGTTCAATATGAGGCTCGGCAGATGGGTAACGACGAATTTTTGTGCTACAAAAATACACAAAAAAGGTTTATTTAACAACAGCAATATTTATATACTCTTAGTTTATTATTGGAATGCAGGAGTTAATTTCCGAAGAATTACTAGCAGTTTTTTTTGCCAAAGATTTATTTTCTAAAAGCATGACTAAGGGAAAAGTTTCCCTCAAAATCATTTCTCCACCTTTGTTGTTTTCTTGTTTATGATTAAAAACTCCTGGTTGGTAATTTCCTTCTGCAGTATATAACAATTTCAACTAATACCCGGAACAACATTTTTCCCTATTTGAGCGAGACATTCCTTTGCGTGGAACCCCTTTTTAAGAGGAAATCTCTTTTAAACTTATTTGCATGCATAATTGCACGTTCATCCACAACTGTCGTCGCCGACGCCGTCTTCACCACCGACATAGTCATCTGGAAAATAATACTTATCCTTATCCGAAAACTTCACAAGAACGAGAAAAAGTTTTTTTTTATGGAAAATAATTAAACTTAGCTGTATTGCAATTTTTCGTAAAGATTTCGAATTGTTAATCTTTCAGGTATAAGAAAAACCACCTGTGTTGATTATGTGTAAAGTTCACAGGAGTGAACTGATATAATGGAGGAAAAGCCATTTTGGAGCCAAAGACATTTTGCAACGCATAAGTAATGGAAAAGTATGAAGCATTTTGGACTTATGAAGGGTATATAAATCCACGCCTAGTTGGTAGACCTAAAAATAATTTTTAAACCAGTAAGGAAAGTAGTAAAGTCGGATTGGGCCGACTATATGGATATATTGTACATATGTATCCTCACAATTGCATGTCAATGTACCCTCGAAGGAACATACTCATGGCTTGATACACGCTATTCGGTACGTCGCACTGTTAAAAATTTAATTTCAATCAGACACCTGCTCGAAATACATATGGAAACTAGCTACATCTGCACCGATTTTAACAAAACGCAATAATGTTATTCAAGCCTCAATCGAAATCTGAATCGATTTTCCCGAAACGTACCACACACATTCTAAACTCAATTCAGTACGCTATGCCAAATTGCATGCAAATCGAAGGATATATTGGGAATTAGCACACATCCTTCTAGGCTTAATTCAGTACGCTGTGCAAATTTCGTGCAAATCGAAATATATATAGGGACTTTGGTGCACCATTTACCTAAAATCGGAAGAAAATATATATAGGAGCTATATCTAAATCTGAACCGATTTTTTCCAATTTCAATAGGGTTCGTCCTTGGGCCAAATAAATGAGCTGTGCCAAATTTCATCCAATTCGAATCATAAATGCGACCTGTACTTTGTTTACAATTTAACATTTAATCGAAAATAATTTTTAACCAGTGAGCGGAGCAGTATAGTCGGACGGGGCCGACCATATTATACCCTACACAACTTCCAAGAAAATCTAACTTTGCGTGGTTCTATATTCTGAGCTTGGGCAATATTTCGTGATATTTTCACCCTCTTGACCGACTAGAGGTCAACAAATATTACTAATATTCAATACAGCTTTTCTAATTACATATCCATATTCCCTTCATCGTGGGTAGATAGACTCGTAAACACTTCATCCCAAAATTATTATCTGATCATCATTGAAAGTTATAGGCGCTGTCCTCGACCATACCTGAATCCACATAGAAAAATTTCAAAGCGATCAGCGCTATATTTCCGACGTCTAGTGGGGTAATGGGTTTCTAAATAATATCTGAATACGTTAGCACCTTTAAATAATTCAGTGTAACTCCCACATCAGAGTACATACGACAATATAATTGGTATCAATTTGAAGGTCAACCTCTCCTCTTGGACATACTATCAACTTCTCGGGTCTATATCCTTCGGGAGTAACTATATACGCCATAGGTTAAAAATTTTGTCATTTTTCACACAAAAGTTAGGGCCCATTTGACACGGTAAATATTGACCGATCTTTATCAAAACATGCATGCTTATTCTTTGGCCCGATCCCCTTCTCCATGCAAAAATTTGCGGTGTTTGGGCCATAATTGCGGCCTCTGGAGCGACCAGAAAACCCGACGAAAATAAAGTTTTTTGTCCATTTCATCCCCTAAATATCAACCGATCTTTTCCAAAAACAATAGGGGTCTTCACTGGGCAGAACACATCCTACATGCAAAATTTCGTGAAGATTGGTCCATAACTGTGGTCTGTATCGTGTTTACAAATTATAATGGACAGACGGACGGACGGACACACATGTCTAGATCGGCTCAGCTAGTCGAGCTATGAAGATCGGTATACTTAAAGGTGGGTCTAGGACCAATATTTCGCGGCGTTACGAACTTTTGGGACTGCACAAAGCTATAATACCCTGACAACATAGTTGTGTAGGGTATAAAAATGCACCCCTAGTTAGTAGACCTAGAAGGACCTCGAAAATAATTTTTAAAAAATCCACGCCTAGATGGTATACCTCACAGGACCTCGAAAATAATTTTTAAAAAATCCACGCCTAGATGGTAGACCTCACAGGACCTCGAAAATAATTTTTAAAAAATCCACGCCTAGATGGTAGACCTCACAGGACCTCGAAAATAATTTTTAAAAAATCCACGCCTAGATGGTAGACCTCACAGGACCTCGAAAATAATTTTAAAAAAATCCACGCCTAGTTGGTAGACCTAAAAGGACCTCGAAAATAATTTGTAAAAAATCCAGAGATACTTTACAATTATGCCTAGTTACATTTTTGACACCCTGTCAGTGTTTAGGCAATGGTTATAACAACGCTCTGCTTTAGTTCAATTACAACATTACCATTATTGCAACTAATTGGAATAATTATTAAAAAATCACGTTCGCCCCTTACAATACCTTTTCCAACTACAATTAAAAAATTATTCCAATAAATAAAAAACAACATCCACAATATTTATTTGAACAGATTAATCTTTAAAGTTCATTGTTATGTTAAAAGTTCAAATTAGAAACAAGTGAATAAGCGTTAAGTTCGGCTGGGCCGAACTTTGTATACCCTCCACCATAGATATACTGACAGGTACTAGAAATAAAAATATAGGGAACAAACCAAAAAGTGGACCTATACCGACATTTCTATGTAAACTATAATACAAATTTCAGAAATTTTTAATGGATAATTATACCCTCAGCCTTATGGCTAATGAGGGTGTATACAATTTACACCGTGAAAATGTGCCTCATCGAAATATTGGTTCTAGACCCCATGTTTCTTTGGACCAAAGCCGTTTTAGAAAATTTACATTTCATCCAAACTTTGCCAATCTTATTATTTCTTCCAAACTTAGTTCAAATTCGAAGATAGGGAATATCGGTCCACTCCTTCTGGTACCTCCCACACAGGGGCTAGGTTTAAATACGGGTTATAGTTCATATATAGTTCGTTATCGAACCTTATGTTCTAGTTTTTTATCTCGATATCCTCCACAGGTGAGTCTAAGACCCAACCCAAAACGCGGAACAAATTTCATAACTATTTTAATATAAAAAAGGGTTATATGGGGACTACCCCAAAAAGGGGTGTATATTAAAATTTTTTTGTAGAGAAATTTGTTACCATATTCGACTACAAAATACCAAATTTCAGCGAATTCGGTTGAAAAACGTACTCAAGAACCTCAAAATAGCGAAAATTGGGGGTACCCTTATATGGGGGCTACCAGAAAAATTGGACCTATATTTATAATTTTTGGTGGAGATATTTGGCACCCAATAGAAATCAAATGTACCAAATTTCAGCGAAATCGGTTGAAAAACGCGCTCAAGAACCCCAAAATACCGAAATTTGGGGGGTACCCTTATATGGGGGCTATCCGAAAAAATGGACCTATATTCATAATTTTTTGTGGAGAGATTTGGTACCTATTAAGAACTCAAAATACTAAATTACAGCTAATTCGGCGGAAAAATACGTTCAAAACCCCCAAAATACTGAAAATTAGGAGATACCTTTATATGGGGGCTACCAGAAAAAGAGGACCTATATTTATAATTTTCTGTGGAGACA
>NW_026873667.1:0-151083 GCF_032173495.1 Musca vetustissima | reverse complement strand
AAAAAAATATTCCTCACAAAATTTCACTATGGGTCTCCGAACAAATAAAATCTCTAAAACCATGGTATATAGTTCAAATTTTAATTCAAATATGACTAATTAAAATAAACAAATTTTTAAGCATAATTTTGAGGTTATTCCAAAAAACATTAAAATTCTACCACAATACTTGACTTTAGTGATTTGATGTCAATGTGAAAAATATTCCTCCCAAAATTTCACTATGGGTCATGGAACAAAATAAATTTGTAGGGCTAATAGGTCTTTAAAAAAATTGGTTGTAAAAAATATTTTTTGAAAAAAAAATATAATTTTGAGGTTATTTCGAAAATCATCAAAATTTCACCCACTGTGCTTGGTATTAGGAAGTTGGTGTCAATGGAAAAAATATTCCTCATTAAATTTCACTATGGGTCTCAGAACAAATGAAATCTCTAGAAACAAGATATATAGTTCAAAAATTTAATTCAGATATGACTATACAAAATAAAGAACTTTATAGGCATAATTTTGAGGTTATTCCGAAAAACATTAAAATTCTACCACAATACTTGACTTTAGTGATTTGATGTCAATGTGAAAAATATTCCTCATAAAATTCCACTATGGGTCACGGAACAAAAGAAATCTGTAGGGCTAATAGGTCTATTAAAATAATTGGTTCTAAAAAAATATAATTTTGAGGTTATTTCGAAAATCTTCAAAATTTTACCACTGTGCTAGGTATTAGAAACTTGGTACTAATGAAAAAAATATTCCTCATCACATTTCACTATGGGTCTCCGAACAAACGAAATCTCTAGAACCAAGATATATAGTTCAAAATTTTAATTCAAATATGACAATAAAGACTATACATTTGTTATTGCTAATTTTGAGGTTATTCCGAAAAATATTAAAATTCTACCACAATACTTGATATTAGCGGTTTGATGTTAATGGAAAAAATATTCCTCACAAAAGTTCACTATGGGTCTTTGGTCAAGTGGAAACTCTAGGAATAATATTTAAATTTGAAAAAAATATCTAAATTGTGCATAAAATCAAGAAAAGAAATTGTCATTTAATTTTACATTTTTAATTTCAATTATTGGCATTTTGTCCCACTGTGCGTGATTTTAGCAAAATGCTGTCAATGAAAAAATATTCTATATGAAATTTCACTATAGGCCACCGAACAAATAAATTCTCTAAATATCATATTTAATATTGAAAAAGTGGATTTGAATTTTTATATATTTAATTTTTATGATTTTCTTTTATTTTTTATTTAAATAATTTTTTTAGATGCATTTTTTTATTTATGTTAATTTGTTTTTTTATATTTATGTATTATTTTTATTTTTTATATAATTTCCACCCCCAAACACAACAAATCACGAATATATAAAGAAAATTGAGTACCTTAAAAAAGAACAAAATAAAAAAAAAAAAACGAAATGTGAAAAATAAAAAATATATATTTCATATTTATGCCAGTATTTTTAGATATTACAACACCACCTCATAGACATCATTAAGAACGACACAATTATTTAGGCAAAAGAGAGAGAGAGAGTGTGTGTGTCTTGCCCAAGAAAAAAAAAAACAAAACACAACAAAACAAAACAAAACAAAAAAATATTAGACAAATTATAAATATATTTTTCCCAAAACAAAAATTCTTTTTTTAAACCCTCAGCTTTAATGCCAAATTTCTATTATTTAACATAAGTTTATATATTTATTGTCAATACTTAATAAAACTTTGGACTTTCCTCTAACCACTGCTGCAAAAATTATGAAAATCGGTTAAATAGTCGCTGAGTTATTAGCATTTGAATTTCCCTATCAATTTACAGATCAAAAGACGGCATGCATACTGTGTTTTGCCTAAAAGTATGCTTTAATTTTCTTACACAATTTTAATGTAACATAGCTGCACTACATACCCACACACATACACAGTAGTATGAAAGAAAGAAAAATTTTGCTTCTTTTTAAAACTCGACTTTTGTGTGATTTTTCATTGTCAGTTAATAGGCGCCCAGCATCGAACAGTAGGGTGTATTTCGGAAGATGCTTGATTTCAAATGCGAATAACTCAGCAACCACTTAACCGATTTTCATAATTTTTGCAGCAATGGTTAGAGGGAAATCTAAAGTTTTATTACATATTGACAATAAATATATAACGGTGTGTTAAATAGGAGCAAATTAGCATTATGTGATGTGCACGATAACTCCGTAACGGAGTAACCGATTTCATTCAAACTTTGCACATCGTAATATGTCTTTCAAATTTAAATCTAGGTCGGAGATGGGACCCACGGGTCCACTCCTTCGGGTACCTCCCACACAAAATTGTCAAAATATTACGGAAAATTATTTTTTAATATCATGCGAACGGACTATCCGATTTGATCCAAACTTTGCACATCGTAATATTTTAACTATGTCTGTCTAATTTTGCAAGATGGGACCCATTGGTCCACTCCTTCGGGTACCTCCCACCCAAAGGGTCAACATTTTCAATGTTTTTATAATTCCAATATTTTAGCGAAGGGAATGTCCAATTTGACCCAAACATTACACATCGTAATATTTTAAACCTGGCTTTATAATATTGTAAAATGGGATTTATCGGTCCACTAATTCGGGTACCTCCCCCACAAAGTGACAAATTTTTCACATGTTTATCAATCGAATATTAAGCGAATGGATTGTCTGATTTGACCCAAACTCGGCTCATGGTCATATTTTTACCAACTCTAAATAAAGTCTGAAAATGGGACTCATCGGTCCACTCCTTCGGGTACCTCCCACCATTGAACAAATTGAGAAGGAGTCTGCCAAAGTGGGTCTGGCAGTAAACGGCGAGAAGATCAAGCTGATGGTATCAACGCGCAAGACGTCCAGTAGACTCCGACTAACTCTGGAACTTGAGAACTACAGCTTCAAGGTAGTCAAAGATTGTATATACCTTGGTACCGCCATAAATAAAACGAATGACATCAGTTTTGAAATTCGGAGAAGGATAGTGATGGCCAACAGATGCTACTATGGTCTGAGCAAACAACTCAAAAGCAAGGCCACCTCCCACCAGACCAGACACACACTCTACAAGAAACTGATACTACCCGTGCTGTTATATGGATCTGAAGCATGGGTACTTACGCGAGCAGATGAGACAGCTCTTGGAGTGTTAGAGAGAAAAAATTCTCCGAAAGATCTATGGGCCGATCTGCGTTGACAGTGAATATCGCCGTGTCGAATGAACCATGAGTTTTACCAGCTATTCTCGGACATCGACATTGTTAGACTACGTTGAGCTGCAGCGACTACGTTGGCTAGGTCGGTGTTGAGAGAATGGATGAAGATGCCCCAGCCCAGAAGGCATATAAAATCGAACCAGCTGATGGTTCAGGCAGAAGGGGAAGGCCACGAATACGATGGAAAGATCAAGTGGAAGACAACATTGCCAAAAATGGTCTTTCAAATTGGAAAACCTGCGCAAAAGACCGACGCGCCTGGAAATCTTTTTTAATCTTTTCGGATTATCGAATGAAAGTTCTGTCACAAGCCAGCTAAGTAAGTATATCAAGTTCGAAGATGAGACCCATCAATCCACTTCTTCTGGTACCTCCCACACACAATATGGTCAAAATTCTGCTGAAATTTAATTTTTTAAGATCCGTAGACCGTCGCAAACCATAGGCTGAGGGTATATACATATGTCTGTTGGCAACATCAACTGACACTTGTTTTTATTAAAACATTTTTTGAAAAAATTTTCAAATTTAAAAAAAAAAAATCAAAATTTTTTTTAAAAAAATTGTTCAAAATTTTTTTTTAATTAAACAAAAAAACCCATAGTCTGAGGGTATATATGTCTGTCGGCAACGTAGGCTGACAGTTGCTTTTATTCAAAATTTTCTTTTTCCTTTGGAAAAATTTTTAAAAAAATTTTCAAAAATGTTTAAAAAAATTTAAAAAAAAAGTAAAATTGATTTGGATAAAATTTGGCATAGGTCACTTATTTCGCCCAAGAACGAACCCCATTGAAATTGGGAAAATCGCTTCAGATTTAGATATAGCTCCCATATATATTTTCGTCCGATTTAATGTAAATGGTGCAGCAAAGTCGCTATATATCATTCGATTTGCACGAAATTTGGCATAACGTACTGAATTGATCCTAGAATGATGTGTGTTAAGTTTCCTAAAAATCGGTTCAGATTCTATATCTGACCAAATGAAAAATTTAGTATCGGTTACAGAATGACTTGTTTATTGATCCAATATCATTTTGCTGGTCCTGCGACATCTGTTAGGATTCATCTGTTGAATATACCCAAAGTGGTGAAGGGTATCATATAATCGGCCCGACTTTACTACTTTCCTTACTGCTTTCACTTGTTTTTAATTCAAAATTATTAAAAAAAAAATACATACATTTAAAAAAAATTGATTAATATTTTTGTATTTGTTTTTATTAGAAATTTTTCAAAATTATTTTTTCCAAAAAAAAAATATTTAGAAAATTTTCAAAATTATTTTTTCTCACTCAAAAAGTTTAAACATTATTTTTTATGTCACATTTTTTTTTTTCAAAATAATATTTTAATATTAAATGATATTTTTTATATAAAAAATATTTTATATTATATTATTTATACAAAATTAATTATTTTTTAATGAATTTCCAAATAATAAAAAGCAACACTCCTTGTAGATAGCTATCGTGTCTACCTCATTATACAAAACGCTTAACTAGTGTAAATACCTGAGTTAAATGAAATTCTAAAAAAAATATTAAATATATTTTTTTAATTTGAAAAAAAGTAAAATAAAAAATATATATTTTAATTAAAAATATTTTTTTTAATAAAAAATTATTTTTTTTTTAAATTTTAATTTGAATTTGAAAAACAGAAAATAAAAAAATTTGAAAAAAAATTAATAAAAAAAAATTAATTAAAAAATATTTTTTTAATAAAAAAATTAATTTTTTGTCGTTTTAAATTTTTTTATTAAAAATTAATTTTTTTAATTAAAAAAAAAATAATAAAAAAAATAATTAAAAATATTTTTTTTAATAAAAAAATTAATTTTTTGTGGTTAAAAAAATTTATTAAAAAATATTTTTTTAATAAAAAAATTAATTTTTTGTCGTTTTAAATAAAAAATTATTTTTTTTAAATTTTAATTAGAATTTTAAAAACAGAAAATAAAAAATTTTGAAAAAAAATTTAATAAAAAAAATTAATTAAAAAATATTTTTTTAATAAAAAAAATTTATTTTTTGTCGTTTTAAATTTTTTTATTAAAAATTAATTTTTTTAATTCAAAAAAAAATAATAAAAAAAATAATTAAAAAATATTTTTTTTAATAAAAAAAATTAATTTTTTGTGGCTTTAAAATTTTTTTATTAAAAATTAATTTCTTTAATTCGAAAAAAAAAATATTTTTTAATGAAAAAAAAAATTGTTATACGCCACCGGGTAAAGGGACACACACGCTCTTCACCAAAAAATATTTAAAACGTATTAGTAATGGCAATGGTTATACGCCACCAAGGACAATTTTAAATATCAAATCATTCAAAATCCTAGATATTGGAAAGTTAGTATTGAAAAGAAAACCAGCTTAATCATAATATATATCATTAAAAATCCCTGAACCTCATATATTACAACAATCACAAAATATTACTCAAAAAAAAAAAAAAAAAAAAAAAATTACATTACAAAAACAAATTGAAATCATTTCAGGATTACAAACACATAAGCCATCTAAATGTTAAGTGTATAAAGAAAAAATACAAAAAAATATATCTTTGAAAAAAAGCAAAAAAAAAATAAATATATAAAAAAATTTAAATTAAAAAAAAAAATTAAATTCCAGAAAAAATATGAAATCCAACTTATTTTGTGTTCATTTTTCAAAAAAAAAAAAATAATAATAATGATAATTAAAATCTAATATCAAATGTATAAATGTATATGTAACTTAAAAAATAGCAACTAAAAATAAAATATATATTTTTAAATGTAAATTATCTTGTGTAAAAATAAATATAAAAATTGTTAAGTTATTTCGTAAAAATAATATAAATAAGAATTCAAAAAAAAAAAAAAAAAATATAAAAAATATTTATTTTTTTGTGAAACATTAAAACAAAAACTATTTACTTATGCTGAAGGTCTAACCCTATACATCCTCCTCCTACTCCCCAAAAATTCCCTTAAAATTAATAACGAAAGAAAAAAAGAAAAAAAATGTGTTGAATAAAAAAAAAACGTTATACATATACGATATTATATATACAAAATAAATAAATGTAAATTTAAAGAAAAATATATATTTATATTATAAGAAATAAAATTAAAAAAAAATAATAATAATGAAATATGTATTTATTTTTATAAGCACTGGGGCAGCAATAGGGGTCGAATAAATAAAAAAAAATATTTTTTCAAAAAATTATATATTTTATTTGAAAAAGTTTTATTTTATAAGAAAAAATAAAAAAAAATTATTTATTCGTACTAAAAAATAGTTTTAATAAAAATTATTTTTTTTTAAATTATATTTTTTTTAATTGAAAAAAGTACATTTTTTAATTCATCAAATTTTCGTGGAATTTTTCAGTGTAGAGGAAAGATACTGAAGCTTAAAATATTCTCCATAAAATTACACTATAGGCCTCCGAACAAAACAAAGCTCTAGAGATTATAGGGTTCCCTAAAATTTGGGTTACAAATTAGGTATTTTTGCAAAAAATTCCTAATTGCGACCATTTCCGAATTATATCAAATTTTCGCCAATTTCTCCATTTTAGGGTTAAGGTGTCAATGAGTTAAATATTCTTCGTAAAATTCTACTATAGGTCACTGAATAAAGTGAACCTCTAGATATAACAGGGTTCCCTAAAAATTGTGTAAAAAAATCAGGTATTTTAGTAAGGAATTCTTAATTCCGACTATTTTCGATTTTCACCAAATTTTCGTCGAATTTTTCATTTTGGGCGAATGTTTATAAAAAATGAATTATTCTCCATAAAATTTCACTATGGGTCTCTGAATAATATAAATCTGTAAATATAATAGGGTTGCCTGAAATTTGGGTAACATATTAGGTATTTAGAGAAAATTTTCTAATTTCGACCTTTTTCATATTTCATCACATGTTTTGGTCGAATTTTCCATTTTAGGTGATATGTGTCAATGAGTAAAATATTCTCCATAAAATTTCACTATAGGTCCTTGAACAAAAGAAACCTCTAAATATAACTGGGTTCACTAAAAAATCTCACTAAAAATTAGGTATTTTGGCAAAAAAATGCCGAATTCCGACCATTTTGTAATTTCACAGAATTTTGGTAAAATTTTTTACCTTAGGGGATAGGTGTCAATGAGTAAAATAGTCTCCATAAAATTTCACTAAAGGTCACTGAATAAAGTGAACCTCTAGATATAATAGGGCTCCCTAAAATTTGGGTAACAATTTAGATATTAATGGCAAAAATGCCCAATTCCGACTATTTTCGATTTTCACCAAATTTTCGTCGAATTTTTCATTTTAGAGGAATATTTATAAAGAATGAATTATTCTCCAGAAAATTTCACTATGGGTTTCTGAATAATAGAAACCTCTAGATATAACAGGGTTCCCTAAAATTTGGGTAACAAATTAGGTATTTAGAGATCATTTCCAAAAAATTGGGTAAAATATCAGGTATTTAAGTAAATAATGCCTAATTCCGACTATTTTCGATTTTCACCAAATTTTGGTAGAATTTTTTACGTTAAGAGAAAACTGTTAAAGGATGAATTATTCTCCATAAAATTTCACTATGGGTCTCTGAACAATATAAACCTCTAAATATAATAGGGTTCCCAAAAATTTGGCTAACAAATTAGATATTGTGGACAAAAAATGTCTAATTTCGACCATTTTCGATTTTCACCAAATTTTCGTCGAATCTTTCATTTTAGGGGAATGTTTATAAAGAATGAATTGTTCTCCATAAAATTTCACTATAGGTCTCTGAATAATAGAAACCTCTAGATATAATAGGGTTCCCCAACATTTGTGTAACAAATTAGGTATTTTGGCAAAAAATGCCTAATTTTGACCTTTTACGCTTTTCTTCATATTTTTTGGTCGAATTTTCCATTTTAGGCGATAGGTGTCGATGAGTAAAATATTCTACATAAAATTTCGCTATATGCCTCTGAGCCCAACAAAGCTCTAGAAATTATAGGGTTCTCTAAAATTTGGCTAACAAATTAGGTATTTTTACAAAAAATGCCTAATTGCGACCATTTCCGAAGTATATCAAATTTTTGTCGATTTCTTCATTTTAGAGGAAAGATACTGAATCATAAAATATTCTCCATAAAAATACACTATAGGTCTCTGAACAAAACAAAGCTCTAGATATAATAGGATTCCCTGAAATTTGGGTAACAAATTAGTTATTTAGGTAAAAATGCCTAATTTTGACCTTTTTCGCATTTCATCATATTTTTTGGTCGAATTTTCCATTTTAGGCGATAGGTGTCAATGAGTAAAATATTCTACATAAAATTTCACTATAGGTCTCAGGAACAAAATATACCTCTAAATATAATAGGGTTCCCTAAAATGTTGGTAACAAATTAGGTATTTTTGCAAAAAAAAAATGCCCATTTCTGACCATTACCGTATTTCATCAATTTTTCGTTGAATTTTTCATTTTAGGGGAATGTTTATAAAGAATGAATTATTCTCCACAAAATTTCACTATGGGTCACTGAAGAAAGTGAACCTCTAGATATAATAGGGTTCCCTAAAATTTGGGTAACAAATTAGCTAGGTATTTTGGCAAAAAAAATGCCGAATTCCGACCATTTTTGAATTTCATCGAATTTTGGTAGAATTTTTTATTTTAGGCGATAGGTGTCAATGAGTAAAATATTTTACATAAAATTTCACTATGGGTCTCTGAATAATATAAATCTGTAGATGTAATAGGGTTGCCTGAAATTTGGGTAACAAATTAGGTATTTTGGCAAAAAATGCCTAATTGCGACCATTTTCGAATTTTATCAAATTTTCGTGGAATTTTCCATTTTAGGGGAATGTTTATAAAGAATGAATTATTTTCCATAAAATTTCACTATGGGCCTCTGAATAATAGAAACCTCTAGATATAATAGGGTTGCCTGAAATTTGGGTAAAAAATTAGGTATTTAGAGGAAAATTCCTAATCCAGGCCTTTTCATATTTTTTATATTTTTATTATCGATAATTTATATTTTATTTATTTATATATATATATATATATATTTATGAAACCCCTGCACAGTGTTTTATGTATATTTCATACCTACTGCCTTCATTATGTTTTTCTTTTCGAATGTATACAAAAACACAACAACAACAAGAAATATGAAGCTGTTAAAAAATGAAATGCAAATGAAAAGTGATTTCAAAGCCGATGAAAAACGAAAACATGGGGAAACACACAACAATACAAAGTGACGTGAAGTGAAAATAACAAGTGATAAGTAAACGTTAATGATATATATATACAATATATATATACACACATACAAATGCATATATATTATAGTTAAAGTATATACATATATGGGTAAAAAAATAGCTAACAAAATCTATATAGGACAAGAAAAGAAATTTTAGTTAAATTAAATTACAGTGAGCATAGAATGAGAGTACACAGAGAAAAAACAAAATAGGGAATAAGTGAACAAAAATTAGAAAAAATTAAAAAAAATGAGAAAAAAACCAACAAAAGTTTGCAACAGTTTGAATTTAAGCGGAAACACCGCCGACCGCTCATTTAGAACGGGAAAATGAAACAAAAAAAAAGAAAAACAAAAAAAAACAAATTTAAAAATATTTTTTAATTTCTATTTTTTTTTTCAAAAAATAATGTATAATCCACACACATTGTTAATTAAAAAAAAAAATAAATAAAAAAATCTGTATGTAATTAAAAAAAAAAAATTAAAAATATAAATTTAAATAAAAAATATATAACTTTGTCTCACAAAGAATATTTGAAAAAAATAAAACCAAAAAAAATTGTATTTATTATATATGAGCGTTAAGAAAAAAATAAAAATCACACATTTTAAATGTAATATTTATTTATTTATCTATTTCACACAGAACAGCAACAACAAACAATACAAAAATTTTATTTTTTCATCTTAACATCGTAAAATTGTAATTGTACTAATGTTTTAAAAACATTTTGTAATAATAATAAATAAAAATTATAATGAAAATAATATATATATATATATATATATAAATAAGTAATAATAATAAAAATTAATAACAAACCAAGAAAAAAAAATTGAAAAAAAATAAATAAAAAAAGAAAATGCAAATTAAAAAAAAAAAAATATTTTTTTATTTAAAAAATTTTAAATGAAAAAGGTGGTAAGTATTTTGAAAAATAATTTTTCAAAGGACCTACAAGGTGTAGATTTTGTTAAAAATAACTTTTAAAGGACTACCAAAAGGATTTTCACGAAAATTTTATGAAATCCGGAAATGGTGGGAATTAGGTATTTTTTGCCAAAATACCTAATTTTTTTTACCAAATTTTAGGGAACCCTGTTTTATTTAGAGCTTCGTTTTGTTCAGGTACCCATAGTGAAATTATATGGAGAATATTTTACTCATTGACACCTAACGCCTAAAATGAAAAATTCTACCAAAAATTTGATGAAGTTCAAAAATGCTCGGAATAGAATATTTTTACTAAAATAGCTAAATTTTTACCCAATTTTTAATGAAATCTGTTATATCAAGGGGTTTGTTTTGTTCAGCGACCTATAGTGAAATTTTATGGAGAATATTTCATCCATTTATAACTTTCTACTAAAGTGAAAAATTCTACCAAAATTCGGTGAAATTCAAAAGTGGTCAGAATTAGGCATTTTTGCCCAAATACCTATATTGTTACCCAAATTTTAATGAGCTCAGTTATATATAGAGTTTTTTTGTTCCGAGACCTACTGTGAAATTTTATGGAGAATATTTTACTCATTGAAACCTATCGCCTAAAGTGAAAAATTCTACCAAAATTCGGCGAAATTCAAAAATGGTCGGAATGGGATATTTTTATAAAAATACCTAATTTGTTTCCGAATTTTTAGTGAACCTAGTTATATTTAAAGATTTTTTTGTTCAAGGACCTATAATGAAATTTTATGTAGAATATTTTACTCATCGACACCTATTGCCTAAAATGGAAAATTCGACCAAAAAATATGATGAAATGCGAAAAAGGTCAGAATTATGAATTTTTGCCTAAATACCTAAATTGTTACTAACAATTTGGGGAACCCTATTATATCTAGAGGTTTATATTATTCAGAGACCCATAATGAAATTTTATGGAGAATAATTCATTCTTTAACAATTTTCCCCTAATGTGAAAAATTCAACGAAAATTTGGTGAAAATCGAAAATGGTCGGAATTAGACATTTTATTGCAAAAATACCTAATTTGTTACGCACATTTTAGGCAACCTTGTTATATCTAGAGGTTTATATTATTCAGAGACCCATAGTGAAATTTTATGTAGAATAATTCTTCCTTTAACAATTTTCCCCTAATGTGAAAAATTCCACGAAAATTTGGTGAAAATCGAAAATGGTCGCAATTAGGCATTATTTACTAAAATACCTAATATTTTACCCACATTTCTGGGAACCCAGTTATATCTAGAGGATTATTTTATTTAGTGACCTATAGTAGAATTTTATAAAGAATATTTTACTCATTGACATTTATCGCCTAAAATGAAAAATTCCACGAAAATTTGATGAAATACCGAAATGGTCGGAATTGGGCATTTTATTGCCCAATTTCTTATCCAATTTCTATGCCTAATTTCTTATCCAAATTTCAGAGAAACCTATTATATGTAGAGGTTTATATTATTCACAGACCCATAGTGAAATTTTATGGAGAATAATTTATTCTTTATAAACATTCCCCTGAAATGAAAAATTCGACGAAATTTTGATAAAATTCGAAAATGGTCGCAATTAGGCATTTTTTGCCAAAATACATAATTTGTAATCCAAATTTTAGGTAACCCTATAATATCTAGACCTTTGTTTTGTTCGGAGACCAATAGTGTAATTTTATGGAGAATATTTTATGCTTCAACATCTTTCCCCTAAACTGAAAAATTCCACGAAAATTTGATGAAATACCAAAATGGTCGGAATTGGGCATTTTTTTGCAAAAACATCTAATCTTTTACCCAAATTTCAGGGAGCCCTATTATTTCTAGAGGTTTATAGTATTCAGAAATCCATAGTGAAATTTGATGGAGAATAATTCATTCTTTAAAAATTTTCCTCCAATGTGAAAAATTCGACTAATATTTGATGAAATTCAAAAATGGTTAAAATTAGGTATTTTTGCCAAAATACATAATTTGTTATCTAAATTTTAGGTAACCCTATAATATCTAGAGCTTTGTTTTGTTCGGAGACCAATAGTGTAATTTTATGGAGAATATTTTATGCTTCAACATCTTTCCTCTAAACTGAAAAATTCCACGAAAATTTGATGAAATACCAAAATGTCCAATTCCGAACTTTTTTTTGCAAAAATACCTAATTTTTTACCCAAATTTCAGGCAACCCTGTTATATCTAGAAATTTATACTATTCAGAGACCCACAGTGAAATTTGATGGAGAATAATTTATTCTTTAACAATTTTCCCCTAACATGAAAAATTCTACCAAAATTTGATGAAATTCAAAAATGATCGGAATTATAAATTTTTTGCCAAAATACCTATTTTGTTACCCAAATTTTAGGTAACCCTATAAAATCTAGATCTTTGTTTTATTCGGAGACCAATAGTGTAATTTTATGGAGAATATTTTATGCTTGAACATCTTTCCTCTAAACTGAAAAATTCCACGAAAATTTGATGAAATACCGAAATGGTCGGAATTGAGCATTTTTTTTACAAAAAGACCTAATTTTTTACCAAAATTTCAGGGAACCCTATTATATCTAGAGGTTTATTTTATTCAGAGACCCATAGTGAAATTTTATGGAGAATAATTCACCATTTAACAATTTTCCCCTAATATGAAAAATTCGACCAAAATTTGATGAAATTCAAAAATGATCGGAATTAGGCATTTTTTTGGCAAAGTACCTTATTTTTTACACAAATTTTAGGGAACCCTGTTTTATTTAGAGGTTCGTATTGTTCAGGAACCCATAATGAAATTTTATGGAGAATATTTCGTTCATTAACAATTTTCCCCCAAAGTGAAAGATTCTACCAAAATTCGTTGAAATTCGACAATGGGCAGAATGGGATATTTTAACTAAAATACCAAATTTGTTACGGAAATGTTAGTGAACCCTATTATACTTAGAGGTTTCTCCTGTTCGGGGACTGCTAGTGCAATTCTATAGAGAATATTTTACTCATTGACATTTATCGCCTAAAATGAACAATTCTACCAAAATTTGGTGAAATTCAAAAATTGTCGGAATTAGTAGCTTTTTCAAGAAATACCTAATTTGTTATCAAAATTTTAGGGAACCCTATTATATCTAGAGGTTTTTATTATTCAGAGACCCATAGTGAAATTTGATGTAGAATAATTCATTCTTTATAAAAATACCTCTAAAATGAAAAAAACTACCAAAATTCGTTGAAAATAAAAAATGGTGGAAATTAGGCATTTTTTGAGAAAATACCAAATTTGTTGCCTCATTTTTAATAAACCCTATTATATCTAGAGATTGGATTTTTTCGGAGACCTATAGTAGAATTTTATGGAGAATATTTCGTCCATTAACAGTTTTCTCCTAAAGTGGAAAATTCTACCAAAATTTTATGAAATTCAAAAATGGTCGGAAATATACATTTTTTACTTTTGTAGCCATTAAACAGATTTTTGGTTTTTTTCAAGCATTTATTTTTAAACAAACGATTTTTTTGGTCTAACATCTTAGGCATAATTTAATTTTTCAGATATATCTATAAATATGTACATATGTATGTATATATATGTTTAGATGAAAAAGAAGAATAAAGAAAGAAATTGAAAGAAAGCTTAATAACTAATTTATTTCTATACAAAGCTTCTATTGTGGTTGGAAATTTGTGTGCGGGCGTGTGTGTGCATGATCTGACAACAATGCTGCAAGTCACCTTGATCTGCAATCATTCCTCTCCAACTCACACACCTTGATCTGCAATCATTTCTCCCCCTACCCAGCTCACACACGTTTTACAAATTTAATTTTATATGGCTTAGCGGAAAGCGTTATACCCGGCACCAGGGTCCATGAAGGCTGATCTTCTTCTTTATCACTCAAGACCAATTCAAAATTTTGACATATCGAAACGATAAACGAGAATATACAAGCCCTTGCCATGGCATCACCCAAACAACGTCGTCGACCCATACCAAAGGGAATGAAATATTCGTCTTTAAAGGTTTTACCCTCCTCATTGATGAAACGTTCAGGGCGGAATTCCTCCGGATCACCCCAGTGTTTGGCGTCCTTCATAACCGTAAAGGGGCACATGAGAATTGTAGTATTCTTCGGTATATCATAACCTCCTAATTTTGTATCCCACAATGCCCTCCTTGGCCCTGTGATCGGAGCAATATGATAAAATCTCTGAACCTCCATGAGGAAAGCATCGGTCAGGGGGTAATAGGCCTTGTTACCCAAACTGGGGAATTCATTGTGTTTGGCATTCGCCCTTATCTCCTCATAGACTTTCTTTTGCAGCTCCGGACGCATGGCCAATGTCATGAGACTCAGATCGATGGTCGTGCTGGTGGTTTGCGATCCCGCAATAAACAAATCCAAAATGGTCATGACCAACTGTGTCTCGTTGAAGGTGCTATTCTCATTGTTGTTGCTAAGCTCTTTTTGCATTTCCCGCAAATAGGCATAAATCAAATCCCCATCCGTCGTCTGCTTCGCCAACGTGGCCTTATGCTCATCGATGCATTCCATAAAGAAATTAAACATTTCCGCATTCAATTGGCGTATCAAATTATAGCCGGTCTTGTTGGGTGCCACAAAACGCAGCCAGGGGAATTGGGTCAGAATGCCCCCCGACATATCGAACACCTTCGAACGACTTCCCATCAGATCCAACAACCTTGCCATTCTCTTATCGCCTCTTTCAAATCTTTTCCCAGCCGTCATGGACCACAAAACATTGATGACACTTTGAGCCAAAAAGGTCGCAGGACAGACGGGAGCCCCCTCAAATGATTCAATAAATTTCAGCAGACTTTCCGTTTCCTTTTGTATATGCTGTTCCATTTCCGAACGACCATAGCCAACGTTACGCATTTGTTTCATGGCAAAATTACGATGTTCATACCATAGTTTGCCATCGGTACAGGTAATACCCTTGCGGGTGCCCATAGTACGTAGACGCAAGAAGAAGGTATCAGGACGTCCCTCGAATACCTCCTGGAGATTGACATCTTTTTGCATTTCATAACCCAGGGCCACAACCACCAATTCACTGCCCAGCTTCAGGCCCAAGAGATCACTGTTATAGGCCTTGGACCATTTTTCAAAGGCCTTATGTTGTCCGCCACATGCTCTAGCCTCCTTGCGCAATTGTATCGTATTACCCACCCATGGGACACAATCGGGACCTGCAAAAGGAGGAAAATAAAAAGGGGATTAATTAAAGACAGCAACAACAACAAAAAATATATGCGATTATATAAAATAACGAAAATATGCGGATTTTGGTATTTTTTATTTTTATAACCAACTTTAAACCGATATTTCATTGTTACACATAACTTCTAGAGATTTCTTTTTTTCCGAGACCCATAGTGAAATTTAGTGGAGAATATTTTTCTCATTGACATTTGTCCCCTAAAATGAAAAATTCTACCAAAATTCGATGAAATTCAAAAATGGTCGGAATTAGGCATTTTTTGCCCAAATACCTAATTTTTGACCCAACTTTTTAGGGAACCCTATTATATCTAGAGGTTTTTATTGTCCAGAGACCCATAGTAAAATGTAGTGGAGAATATTTTTCTCATTAACACCTATCGCCTAAAATGGAAAATTCTACCAAAATTCAATGAAATTCGAAAATGATCGAAATTAGGATTTTTTGCCAAAATACCAAATTTATTACCCATTTTTTAGGGAACCCTGTTATATTTAGAGCTTTTTATTGTTCAGAGACCCATAATGAAATTTTATGGAGAATAATTCATACTTTAACAATTTTCCCCTAAAATGGAAAATTCGCCGAAAATTTGATGAAATTCGAAAATAGTCGAAATAAGGCATTTTTTGCACAAAATACCTAATTTTTTACCCAAATTTTAGGGAACCCTATTTATCAAGAGGTTAATATTGTTCGTGGACCCATAGTGAAATTTTATGGAGAATAATTCATCCTTCAACAATTTTCTCCTAAAATGAAAAATTCGACGAAAATTTGATAAAATTCGGAAATGGTCGCAATTAGGCATTTTTTGCCAAAATACCTAATTTGTTACCCAAATTTTAGGGAACCCTATTATATCTAGAGGTTTATTTTGTTCGTGGACCCATAGTGAAATTTTATGGAGAATAATTTATTCTTTATAGACATTCCCCCAGAATGAACAATTCCACAAAAATTTGGTGAAAATCAAAAATGGTCGGAATTAGGTATTATTTACTAAAATACCTAATTTTTTACCAAATTTTTAAGGAACCCTGTTATATCTAGAGGATTGATTTGTTTTGAGACCTAAGGCTAAATTTTATGTGCATCAACATCTTTCCTTTAAACTGAAACGTTCTACGAAAATTTGATGAAATACGGATGTGGTCGAAATTATGCATTTTTTGGCAAAATACCTAATTTGTTGCCCATTTTTTAGGAAACCCTATTATATCGAGAGATTTATATTATTCAGAGACCCATAGTGAAATTTTATGGAGAGTAATTTATTCTTTATACAAATTCTACTAAAATTAAAAATTCTACCAAAAATTGGTGAATTTCGAAAATGGTCGAAATTAGCAATTTTTTGCTTAATTACCTAATTTTTTACCCACATTTCAGGGAACCCTATTATATCTAGAGGTTTGAATTGTTCAGAGACCCATAGTGAAATTTGATGTAGATTAATTCATACTTTATTAATTTTCCCCTGAAATGAAAAATTCTCCCAAAATTTAGTTAAATTCCGAAATGGTCGAAATTAGACATTTTTTGTCAAAATACCTAATTGTTTCCCAAATTTTTAGGACCCCTATTATATCTAGAGGTTTATATTCTTCAGAGATCCATAGTGAAATTTTATGGTGAATAATTCATACTTCATCCACTTTTCCCTAAAATGAAAACTTCGACGAAAATTTGGTGAAAATCAAAACTGGTCGGAATTAAGAATTTTTTGCAAAAATACCTGATTTTTTTTACTCAGAGACCCATAGTGAAATTTTATGGAGAATAATTCATTCTTTAACAACTCTCCTCTAAAATGAAAAAATCGACGAAAATTTGGTAAAAGTCAAAAATGTTCGGATTTAGGCATTTTTTGCCAAAATACAAAATTTGTTGCCTAATTTTTAATGAACCCTATTATATCTAGAGGTTTGTTTTGTTCAGAGACTTATAGTAGAATTTTATGGAGAATATTTTACTCAGCGAAATCTATGGTCTATAATTAGAAATTATACCAAAAATCGGCGAATTGCCGAAATGGTCGGAATTTAGACATTTTTGAATTTAGACCAAATTTTAAGCACATATTTAAGTGAAATATATTAAAGCTAGAGATTAGCTTTTTTCGGAGACCTGTAGTGAAATTTGAAGTAGAATATTTCACCCATTGACATTTCCCCCCTAAATTGGGAAATCATACCAAAATTCGATGAAATTCCAAAATAGTCTAAATTATGCATTTTTTACCAAAATACCTAATTTGTTACTTAATTTTTAGGTAACCCTGTTATATATAAAGATACGATTTGTTCAGAAACCTAACGTGAAATCTTCTGTAGAATATTTCACCCATTGACACCTGCCCCCTAAACCGAAAAATTATATCGAAATTCGATGAAAGTCCGAAATGGTCAGAATTATTTATTTATATATTTCATAGTGCCCAGTCTTTCGACCTTAAGGCTGTAAGCTACATTTCACAATTAAATATAAATGTTATCGTATTAAGCGGCTTAAATGTAAAAGGGAGGGATATTAAACTACTAAAGAATATTATACCGATTAAATTACAAAAAAAAAAGTTTTTGATTATTATAGGTTATGATTAAAAAATTTGATTAATTGGATTATGACTACTTAGGCATTTTTTTTACCAAAATACCTAATTTGTTACCCAATTTTTAGGGAACCCTGTTATATATAGAGATTCGATTTGTTCAGAGACCTAACGTGAAATCTTCTGTAGAATATTTCACCCGTTGACACCTGTCGCTCAAAATGAAAATTTCTCCCAAAATTTAATGGTATTCGAATATGGTCGAAATTAGACATTTTATTGCCAAAATACTTAATTCCCTACCCATATTTTAGGGAACCCTGTTATATTTGGAGGTTTGTTTTATTCAGGGACCTACAGTGAAATTTTATGCAGAACATTTCACCCATTGACATTTCCCGCCTAAAATGAAAAATTGTTGAAAAAATCAAGGAATTTCATAAATGATCGGAAATTAGAAATTTGTTGCTAATACAACCACAAAAATTGACAATTTTTTTGTATAAAATCTTATTTCAAATACTAATATTTATAATAACAATTATTAAAAAAATATTAGTTAATATTGAAATTTTAAACCTAAATGTAAAACCACATTTTCTCACGTTTCTATGATCAATGCAAAGTTTTTTTATTTGATTATTCATTAATAATAATAAACAGCTGTTTGTTGTTGTATTAACAATGGGGAATTTTTTCCCCTAAACTAAAATACACGGAGGAATTTGTGAAACAATTTCATACGCTAATTAAGTCGAATAAATTTGCTGTCATAATTTGTATTAGTCTCTAGTTTTATTAATTTATATAAATAAAGTTTTACAAAGGAATTACTCAAAGCTGACAAAACAGCTGTTTTTCAAATCAGCTGATTCAAATTGGGAACAAAAAATCCAATAGGAATTTACATGTAAACCGGTTGTTGCACAAATGTCAAAAATGTTCTCTCAATCTCGCCTTTGTTTTTTTGACATACAAGAGCTGTTTATTGGGTCACCAAGAAAGATCAGCTGATTGTCAAATTTGCTGTCAAAATACATTCATATTCACAATATTCAATTTTTTTGGCACTTAACATAATAAAATCGGCTGTTTTTGAACTGTTCTGGCAAGACCTAATTATAATGGGTCATGGTCAAATAATAAGGTCACCCAGGAAGATCAAATCAGATGTTTTTCAAGTTCACTGTCAACATGCATTATTGTGAATGGACTTCACTTTGTAAAATCAGAAATAACGATATCGACATCGATTATTTTTTTGGTGATCTTATTAATAGGTCATGTAACAATTCTTACTAACTTTCAAAAAAGTTATTTATTTTTAAAAAAAAATCTATTCGTTACTTTTTAGTGACTCTTTCCTTCAATCAGTTCCTCCGCTCCATTGACTGAAAATAAATTTATAATTTTGTCCCAATTTATTTTAATGTCATCGTCTAAAGGTTAGAAACCAACATTTCTTTCCATATAACGATATGACCAAAAAAATCACAATAATTCAATTATAATTTATTGGAGATCATAAAAACCACTCCGAATCATACGTATTTTGGAAGATTAGATGCGACCACGAAAAAAAATCAGTAGCATTATTTCCTAGTTTTACTACACATCTAATCTCTCTCGATAAGCAATCTAATGATATAGTAAATATTATCGAAAACATGCGCGATATGTTAACAATTAAAGTGAGATAGACATTGGCGAATAACTTCGAGAAAAAAATAAACGTGCAGAACATGACCCACTAGATTGAGGACTTAGGCGTTTCGTCACAATTGTAGCCAAATTTATTTGCTTACAAACTTTTCCAATGTCACTCAGTAATAAACAGAAATAGCCTTCTTCAGACGATGCTGTTTATTTCGTCATATTGTGAATTGCAATTCACAATAATGACGTTTAACAGCTGTTTTGTTAATCAGCTGATCTTACGAAATCTACTCGATCTTTAATGCAAATTCCATTGCGTTTACTTCAAATAAAATTCACTGGATTTATGAATTAGAATTTATTCGAAATATTGAATTGAGTTCACACTAATGACCCCTAACAGCTATTTTGATAATCAGCTGATCAATAATGTCGTTTAGAAGCTGTTTTAATAATCAGCTGATCTTTGAAAGAGACCTATTTACGAAGTCTACGCGATCTTTAATGTCAATTCCATTGCGTATATTTGATATAAAATTCGCTGGATTTATGACTAGAGTTTATTCGAGGTATTGAATTGAATTCACAATAATGACGTTTAACAGCTGATCTTAAAGTGCGACCTAAAACGTCTTAAACTCTTAAAAAAATATTTACGAAATCTACTCGATCTTTAAAGTCAATTTCATGGCGCATATTTCAAATAAAATCCACTGGATTTATGACTAGAATTTATTCGAGGTATTGAATTGAGTTCACAATAATGACGTTTAACATCTGTTTTGATAATCAGCTGATCTTTGAGAGAGACCTATTTACGAAGTCTACGCGATCTTTAATGTCAATTCCATTGCGTATATTTGATATAAAATTCGCTGGATTTATGACTAGAGTTTATTCGAGGTATTGAATTGAATTCACAATAATGACGTTTAACAGCTGATCTTAAAGTGCGACCTAAAACGTCTTAAACTCTTAAAAAAATATTTACGAAATCTACTCGATCTTTAAAGTCAATTTCATGGCGCATATTTCAAATAAAATCCACTGGATTTATGACTAGAATTTATTCGAGGTATTGAATTGAGTTCACAATAATGACGTTTAACATCTGTTTTGATAATCAGCTGATCTTTGAGGGAGACCTAAAACGTCTTAAACCCTAAACAATATTTACGAAAACCACGCGATCTACAATGTTAATTCCAATGCGAATATTTCAAATAAAATCTACTGAATTTATGACTAGAATTTATTCGAGGTATTGAATTGAATTCACAATAATGACGTTTAACAGCTGTTTTGATAATCAGCTGATCAATAATGTCGTTTAACAGCTGTTTTAATAATCAGCTGTTCTTAGAGGTTGACATAAAACGTCTTAAACTCTAAAAATTATTAACGAAATCTACTCGATCTTTAATGCCAATTTCAAAAAAAATCCACTGGCTTTAAAACTAGAATTTATTCGAGGAATACGCTTTGGAATTGGCATTTGAAATCGAGTGAATATTGTGGCACTGTTTTAATGAAAAAAATGCTGCAGATCATTTATACCAAATTAATTAATATGTTCGCTCAGTAGGCGACAGACAGCGTGCTGAGGATCTGGAAGGAGCATTTTGAAGAACTTCTGGTATCAAATAATGGCGGTGAAGAGGATACCCCCGAACCAAAAAAAGATGACGCAATTATATGGATCTGAAGCATGGGTACTTACGCAAGCAGATGAGGAAACTCTTGGAGTGTTTGAGAGAAAAATTCTCCCAAAGATCTATGGGCCGATGTGCGTTGATGGTGAATATCGCCGTCGAATGAACCATGCTCTGTACCAGCTATTCTCGGACATCGGCATTATTAGACATATTGAGCTGCAGCGACTACGTTGGCTAGGTCATGTTGCCAGAATGGATGAAGATGCCAGCCAGCCAGAAGGCATATAAAAGCGAACCAGCTGATGGTTAACGCAGAAGGGGAAGGCCCCGAATGGAAAGATCAAGCGGAAGACAACATTACCGAATATGATATTTCAAACTGGAAAACCTGCGCAAAAGACCGACGCGCCTGGAATTCATTTTTTATGCTCGGCTTATGGAACGAAAGTTCTATCACAAGCCAACTAAGTAAGTAAGTACGCGAATTATACATAAATTTTCACTATAGGTCTGCAAACAAAATTATTTCCTAGTTATAACACAAATCATTGAAAAATCTGTTTAAAAATTGGGTATGAAGGAAGAAAAAATAACAAATTTGGACCAGTTTTGAAATTCATCAATATTTGGCCGATGAGTGGAATATTCTACATAAAATTTCACTATAGGTCTTTGAACAGAACAGTGTCAAGATATAATAAGGGTTCAAAAAAAATTGGGTAACAATTTAGGTATTTTATTTATTTAGAAATACTCATAATAAGTTCGTTCAGTGGGCGAATTTATTAGCATAGAACATTTCCAGGAGTGTTGGCGGGATATTTGGGATACGATTTTATTTCGATATTCCTGATATTATTAAAAATTGAAACTAAGCTGTTTATATTTCCATTCATTCATATTGTGAATTCAATCACAATAATGATATTTAACAGCTGATCAGGTAATCAGCTGATCACACTGGATGGCCATAGAAAGGAACAGTGATGTATCCTATTAATAAGATCTCTCAGGGCATTATAAATTAACCTAAATATGTAAAAAAATATTACTAGTTTGTCCAAACTTGCCTTAGGCAATTTTAATTACCTCAATTTTGTATTTTATAGGTGTGGGAGTTAAGGGGAATGGCAACACTTCAACTCTCTCGCCCATAAGTCATCATAAAGACCTAATATATCGCAGTTAATTATGGATATAAAGTGTTATATTGTTAAATTGACCACTGTCCTTCAACTCTAAATCATTTTATCGTAATTACTTTTATTATATAGATTCTTTTTTCATTAATTATTATTATGATAATAATTTTTATTATTTTTTTTTCAAGTACTTTCAATTTAGATTAAAATCTTATCGCCAAAAAAATGGACAATAATTAAATGATTTTTTTTGTTGATTTGGAACCAAATATTACACATGCGTCACAATGTCCACAATGCTTATTTAGGAGGCCAGCCAGGAAGATCAGCTGTTTCGCATGGTTACTGTCAAGGAAATATAATGTTGCAATATTACCTACAGGTTAAACAGGGCACATTTAAATATAGAATTTTTAAGCAGTAGGCCAATTAAGGCATTTAAAATTTTTTTGAAAAACTTTTCCAGCTGAATTTTCTATAATTTCATATTTTGTTCCCTTATCGAGAGGAAAATATCATTTCCGAAAATCATCAAAATTGGTATTTTGAAGATCAGCTGTTTCGCATGGTTACTGTCAAACACATATGTCGTAATATTACCTAGAGTTTAAACAGGCCACAATTCAATAGATTGTTGTTTAATCCGCATGCAAATTTCGATATTTAAAAAAATTGAAAAAACTTTTCCAGCCGAATTTTTCATAATTTGAAATTTTGTTTCCTTCTTAGGTAGAAAATATCCCTTCCCAAAATCATCAATATTGGTTTTTGGAAAAACTTGTAAATAATTTGAAATTTTGCTCATTTATTGGGTAGAAAATATCCCTCCCAAAAATCATCGCCTCCGTCGCAGATTGCCTCTGAAGTTTATTGCCGGCAAGTGCCGACACAGGACCTGTTCGAATCAGACTTGCAATCGGTCGATCAACAAGGTCTACGCTGTCTTCGCTTAGGCTATAATAACAATCCCCCTGTGTAGACTTGGCCGAAATTACCGTGGTGACCAGTTCATTATCAGTCAGGGTGAGATTTAGTAGCAGTTCCTCCGGAAGCGTATCCCCACATTGCTCTTCTGGTACAAGTCTGTATAACTGGTCGAAGATTTCCCTACTCTGCTCCTCTAAATTATCGCGGATAACGTTAAGGGTCCCGTGTATATCATCCCCTCCCAGAACTACAGTCCTGTCAGTCAGAGACTGATTTCCATTTGTCTTGATTTGCTCGATTGCCGGTTCGTTAACGTTGTTCGGGTTTGAAATTTCTAAATTAACTATGCCTATGGAAATATTTTAAAATATAGCATATTGAAATTGACTTATGTTGCAATAATAATACCGCATTGCATCATCACAATACTGGACTGGACAAAATGAGCTATATCCTAATAGGGTTAGAACTTTCATTAGTTTGGCATACGATTTGCGTAACTACTCACTAACCTTACAGGGAAACCATTTATAATCATTAAATTAATTTACTTCTTCGTGTGTTATCTTTCCGATTTTTTCTTCTACTAAATTTTTCAAATCCCATTAATTGAGGTTTTACTGTCATTGCCATCAAACGCACACACACATAGATATATGGTTTTAGTATTTACATTTTTTTTCTTTTTTGGTTTCAGATTCAAATTTTTTTTTGTAATGCAAGTGTCATCAGTTTCTCAAATGACCCATAAGGTAAACATTTGATTGACATAGCTGCATTTTGCGATATGAAATTATCATCGATAAATGGAATTCAAATAAAAATTTTTTAATCTAGAAAAAAAAATAAATTTTCAATTAAAATCCTTTTTTGGCATTTAATATTTACCAATAAGCAGCATACCATTGAATTTTGTGGTGCATTTGGTTTCAATATACTTTGCTGTGTTCCAGCAAATATTTTCGATTTCGTCTTTAAATTTTTTTAATACAAACATTCTGATTAAAAATCATAATATTTTTTCATTGCATGTTCAAAATCATAATTTGTATACGAGCATTATTTATGTTTAAAAATCCTAATATTTTTCGTTGCATGTCCAAAATCATAATTGTATTCCTTAAAAATTATTCGAAATTATTTTCGATTTCGTCTTATAAATTTTTTGAGTACGACCATTCAAATTATTAATCCTCACAATCTGAGTTCCTTAAATAATAAAAAAATTAATTAAAAATTAAAATATATTTTTTTAGAGAAATAATTCTAAATTACCTAATTCCGTTGACTCTTTTCATTCTGCTTATTTTCAATAAAAATATTCAACTATAAAAAATACAAAACATCGCTGGACTATTTCCTATAATTTGCTATGCTCCTTAAATATAAAAAAACAATTAAATTTTAAATAAAATTCTTTTTTGTATGGATCCGACATGCTTTATGTTTCATAACCTCAATTGGACTAGCATTAACCAACTTAAATAAAATTAAAATATTTTATATATTTAAAAATAAAAATTCCTTTAATCACACTCCTAAAACTTACCAGGTGGATAATTTTTTGGTTTCCTCACCGACTGCCATAGGATAAAGGCAATATAGCAAACAAAACTGCTTATTAAGATCATTAAATTAAACATGATTATGTTTGTGTGTGTGTGTGTTTGCGATAATTCCACTGTGTTTGTTTGTTTGATGTTGTCGTTGTTGTTATTAGAACACTTCCAAAAACCCCTCCAAACAAACAGTAATATTTCCTTTTTTCTTTTCTTGTTCTTTCAACTTTAATGGTATTGTGCAACTTTGTTTGAACTTCCGTTTTCTTTTATTTTAATACTTTTCTTTTCTTTGCTTCACTTTACGTTTTTTTTTTCTTTCTTATACACCACTTTCGGATGATGTTTCTCAAAGAACTGAACTGATCAAGCTTTGCGGCACAAGAATATATGCCGATCGTTGGCTATGGCTGCCTGTTTTATTACTAAATGAGTGATTTGTGCTCTGTTTTGCATTGACATGTTCTTTTATAACAACAACAACATACACAAGACTATTTATTCTCTTTGTATGAGGAGCACAAACATTTGATATCTCATGCTTTCTTACACACACACACACTCTCTCTCTCTCTCTCTGCTTCTTTGCATGCACTTAACGGCCAACTGCAGATGATGCACTGAATTGTTTAACAGTTTAATTTATATGTAATTATAATTATTATCACGTTTTGTTTAATAATATTTACACCATCCCTAATATTTGTGGGCTTTTTGTAATTAATTTATTTCAAAAAATCTATTATTTAATTGATCTTCACACGTTCCTTTTTTGTATTATAGACGTATGTGCGAAATATGAAGAAGAAGAAATTACAGTAATGTCAATGCGTGTAGTAATGTCAACGGTCATCATGTACTAAAGCAAAACAGCTGTTTTTACACAACAGTTTAAAATAAGGGTGCTTTAGACTGAATAGTATATATAGCTAAGAAATGAATTGTTTTATATTAGTTAAAATGAAATAAAAACAACAAAAATAAATAAAATTTAATAAAAAACACTATTTTTATTAAAAATAAAATATAAATTAAATAACACCACTGAAATTAAATTTTATTTATCAATAAAATGCCATTGGAGTATCCTTGAAAAATGTAATGTAAAAACGGCCAATGTGTACTACATAATTTGATAACGGCCATCAAAACAGCTGTTTTTACACAATGTGACAAATTAAGGGTGCTTTAGGTTGAATAGTTTATATATCTATGAAAACAATTTTATTATATTAACGAAATGAATTAAATAAAAACAAAAAAATAAATAAGTTTTAATAAAAATTATCATTATAACAATAAAATATAAATTAAATAAGACCACTAACATTACTTTTTACTTACAATTATAACGCCATCAGAGTGGCATTGAAAAGTAATGTAAAAACGGCCAATGTGTAGTACATAATTTGACATGTTATTATGAAAGTAGTGATAACGGTCATTTGCCATGAAAAAACAGATGTTTTAACACAACAGCCTAAATTAAGGGTTCTTTAGCCTGGATAGTTTAATTTTATATGAAATTATTTGTAATATATTAATAGAATTAAAGAAATAAAAAAAAAATAAATAAATTGTTATAAAAAATAATAATTATATTGTTTATTTAAAAATTGAATATAAACAAAATAAAGCTTCTGAAATTGAATTGTATTTATCATTAAAGCACCATTAGAGTAGGATTGAAAAAATAATGTAAAATCGACCAATGTGTAGTAGCTGAAGCTTAAAAAAGATATCAAAGCGCGCCGGTCTTGTGCGCATCCCCTCCAATTTGATGTTGTTTTCTACTTGGTCTTTCCATTTAATTCGTGGCCTTCCCTTTCTACGGGAATCATCAGTAGGCTCGCTTTTATATGCCTTTTGAGCTAAGGCATTTTCATTCATTCGCACAACATGACCTAGCCACCGTAGTCGCTGTAGCTCAATATAACTGACTATGTCGATGTTCACGTATAAATTGTAGAGCTTGTGGTTCATTCGTTTCTAAACTGCTTACTTTGACCATTGTAGCATCGGTTGGCCATCACTATACTTCTCCGAATTTCAAAACTGATGTCATTCGTTTTTATTTATGGCGGTACCAAAGTATATAACATCTTTAACAACCTCGAAGCTGTAATTCTACTGGACGTCTTGCGCGTTGATACCATCAGCTTGATCTTTTCGCCATTTACTGCCAGACCTACTTTGACAGACTGCTTCTCAATGTGTTCAAAGGTGGCTGTTACCGCTCGCAATGTTCGACCCATTATATCGATGTCATCGGCGGCGTAGGCGAGTAACATGTGTTGTTTGGTGTACGGAGTGTTTTTTCTGTTCACCTTTGCATCTCGTATGACCTTTTCCAACAGGATGTTAAAAATATCACATGACAAACTGTCACCTTGTCTGAATCCTCGTTTGGGGTATTGTAGGGATATGATAAGTCCTTTCCGACATTAACTGCTGACCTTATGCCACTTAAAGTTATCCTGCATAGCCAGTATTAATTTTGCAGGAATGCCGAACGCAAACATGGCTTTATACACCTCTGAACGGATAGGGCTGTCGCGAATGCGACTTTATAGTCGACGAATAGGTGGTATGTGTCAATGTGTTTTTCGTGGTTCTTTTCCAGGATTTGGCGCAGGGTGAAAATCTGGTCAATGGTGGATTTGCCAGGTCTGAAGCCGCATTGGTATGGTCCAATAATATCATTAAACATTGCCATGCATTCTTCTAGACAAATTGTACAAAGTAGTAAAGCAATTGCCATCAAAACAGCTGTTTTAACACAATGGCATACATTAAGGGTAATTTAGACTGAATAATGTGTTTGTATGAAATAAATAGCTAATTATAATAAAATAAATAATAATTTTTTATATATTTAGAACAAAATTGACCACAAAAAAAGCTACTAAAATTATATTATTTATGGCATAACCATAAAGCCATAAGGTCATATCAATCAGCTGATCGAACCAAACATATGGAAATCAATGTATTCGATTACATTGATCTTTATAGGTTTAGTTCGGTCACCTGATTGACATGGCTTTATGTCATAACTAATAATTTCCTTTTTTTAATTTAAATTATTATAAGTGTTTGTTCATATAAATAAGTGTTTATATTATAGCGATTAGATTTAATAAATCATTTTGATGTCTTTGTAAAACGTGTTTGAAGTGTTTGATTTAGCCACGCGACCATAAAATTACATACAATATAATTAATGTTTAATTTAGCAATTTGTTTAATTACATTCGAAGGTCAATTGGTGGTGGGAATTATATTTGATCACACAAATTTGGGTAAATGACTTTATTTTGAAACAATTCAAATTATATTTTTTTTTAACATTATGTAGTTATAAACGTGAGTCAGACTAGGGTTATTATTATTATTATTTTTTAATTTTAATTAGACTCTAACGAAAACAAACACGTTTTTAAAGTGGAGAAAGTGGTTAGCTTCTTAAGAATATAATTTAAATTTTATTTTGTCTTATAATTGGCATTTTTTCTATTTAAAGAGTCTTTTATTTATTGCAGTAATGTAAAAACGTCCAATGGCATTGTTTTGGCATGTTATTATGAATGTTGTAACAACGGCCAAATAGTACTAAAACAGATGCCATCAAAACAGCTGTTTTTACACAGTTGCATAATTTGGCATGTTATTATGAATGTTGTAACAACGGCCAAAAAGAACTAAAGCAGTTGCCATCAAAACAGCTGTTTTTACACAGTGGCATATATTAAGGGTTGCCATCTTAAGAATAAAATTTAATAATTCACATTTTTTCTATTAAAAGGATTTTTTATTTATTAAAATTGATTCAAAAATTTCTCTTTATAAATTAAAAAAAAAATACCACGAGAATTTAAACACAATTTTACAAGTGTTTAGTCTTCGTGGAATATAGGATATTATTTACGATAAATCAGCTGATTAAGTAAACATATGATCAACATATTTCGAATAGATTCTTTCAAAAACTAAAAGAAAAAATTGAAATTCTATTATCTTTCTGTTATATTAAAAAAATAACAAATACAATTATGTTTAGAAATTTCAAGAATATTTCAAATCATTTCAGTATGGGTACTGACCTGGGTAATTTATAAACCGGTTGTTTTTTAATTTTATATAATAAAAATTATTTGTTTTGAAAATAAATTGTATAAATTCTGCTATAATTAGTTAAGTAAACAATAACGAATGACGTAAATATTTTTTGTGCATATTTAATGTTATAATTACGTTGACTTCTACTTACGTCGAATTTTTGTTTTGAGAAACTGTCATTTTTATCTTCCTATTCAATGATTAATTTCATTGTTTTCTTGTAACTGAAATATATTCAAAACAAATTGCTGCAGAACCTGCAACAATGTAACATTTTTTCTACGATTATATCAAAAAAAATAATAATAATAATTCAGCTTGGCTGAATTGAAGATTTCCTATTGAAAACATAATTCAGCTGTGTTGAATTTAAGATTTCGTATAGAAATCATAATTCAGCTGGGCTGAATTGAAGATTTCCTATATGAAATCATAATTCAGCAAGGCTGAATTGCAGATTTCCTATAGAAATCATAATTCAGCTGGGCTGAATTGAAGATTTCCTACAGAAATGTTAATTCCACTGGGCTGAATTGAAGAAATCATAAGTCAGCTGGCCGAAATTAAAGATTTCCTTTAGAAAACATAAGTCAGCTGGCCGAAATTAAAGATTTCCTACAGAAATCATAATTAAGCTGGGCTGAACTGAAGATTTCCTATAGAAATCATAGTTCAGCTGCGTTGAATTGAAGATTTCCTATATGGAATCATAATTCAGCAGGGCGGAATTGCAGATTTCTTATAGAAATCATAATTCAGCTGGGCTCAATTAATGATTTCCTACAGAAATGTTAATTCCACTGAGCTGAATTGAAGATTTCCTATAAAAATCATAATTCAGCTGGGCTCAATTAATGATTTCCTTTAGAAATCATAATTCAGCTGGTCTAAACTAAAGATTTCCTACAGAAATCATGAAGATTTCCTATAGAAATCATAATTCAACTTGGCTGAATTAATGATTTCCTACAGAAATCATAATCCAGCTGGACTGAATTAAAGATTTCGTATAGGAAATCATAATTCTGCTGGACAGAATTGAAAATTTTCTATAGAAATCATATATCTAAAGGAAATCTTCAATTCAGTCCAGCTGAATTATGATTTCTATAGGAAATTTTCAATTCAGCCCAGCTAAGTTATGATTTTTATAGGAAATCTTCAATTCAGCCCAGCTAAATTATGATTTCTATAGGAAATCTTCAATTCAGCCCAGCTGAATTATGATTTCTATAGGAAATCTTCAATTCAGCCCAGCTGAATTATGATTTCTATAGGAAATCTTCAATTCAGCCCAGCTGAATTATGATTTCTATAGGAAATCTTCAATTCAGCCCAGCTGAATTATGATTTCTATAGGAAATCTTCAATTCAGCCCAGCTGAATTAAGATTTCTATAGGAAATCTTCAATTCAGCCCAGCTGAATTAAGATTTCTAAAATTTTCTAGCCCAGCTGAAATTATATATCTATAGGAAATCTTCAATTCAGCCCAGCTGAATTAAGATTTCTATAGGAAATCTTCAATTCAGCCCAGCTGAATTAAGATTTCTATAGGAAATCTTTAATTCTGCCCAGCTGAATTATGATTTCTATAGGAAATCTTTAATTCAGCCCAGCTGAATTATGATTTCTTTAGCTAATATTCAATTCAGCCCAACTGAATTATGATTTCTATAGGAAATCTTCAATTCAGCTCAGCTGAATTATGATTATGATAGGAAATCATTAATTCAATCTTAATTAATTCAATCTTTAATTATGATTTCTATAGCTAATCTTCAATTCCGACCAGCTGAATTTCGATTTCTATAAGAAATCTTTAATTCAGCCCAGCTGAGTTATGATTTCTCCCTTTGGCCCTTCTTAAAAAGATATCCTTTTGTTCTTCCATTTGTTTTTTTTTAGTTTATTTCTATGTAAAGAATAATGTGGGTGAATAGGAGGAAGAGAAAATTTTATGTAACGGAGGAGGAGGAGGTGGTCTGTTCTTACACCTAAAATTATACATTAGAAAAATACGGAATTCTTGGCCATAATATATTCAATTTCCGTGGTCCAGGGGTTCTTAAATGCCCGCCATTCACTCTGCAGCTGAATAAAACTATTGTCCTTACAACGAAATCGATAGACCTGGGTGGTGACTTTTTCCGCCACCTGCAATACCATTTTGTGAGACTCAGCCAGTGCAGGTATGTCTTCGGGATGGAAATACTCATAGAAACTACTGCCGAGTATTTCTTGGGGCAGGAAACCAACAGCTAGGGTGGCTCTGGAAACAAAATCGATTAAAATTATTAAAAATTTGTAAGGGGTGTATGTGTCCTCCCAACCCACCTTTGATCGATAAACAAAAATTTCCCATCAACCGAATGCCTTGACAAGAACTTAACATGCCTTATATTCGGATGATGATCCAGTGATGAGGGTATTTGATCTTCCAGTACATTTGAGGGTATCCTTCCGATGGCCACCAAACAAGACATATTATTGGTTATCTGATCATCACTATCCCCATCATGATTTTCCTCTTTGATTGGGGTCCAGGATTTTAAGTACCCAGTGCATTGGATAACCCGATATTTATCATCCATGCTCAGTTTGGATTTTCGCTTTGTGGAACTGCGTGATGAGGATGAGGTATCGGATTCCTCTTTAATTTGATTGTTGTTGTTATTGTTCTTGTTGAGGGCGGCTTTCAATTTCATGCGACAGAAAAATGATCGACGGGCTCCCGGACACAGGCGACATAGGCTTTGGGGTATATCGGCTTTGACGGGCAGCATGGCTGCGGGGAAAAAGGGAAATAGATTCGGGTTATTTGGAAAAAAAAGAAGTTATGGTTTTTTTTTGTTCTCACTTTTGGCATCTATTAATCGCTCCCTCGGACAGGGATCCAGTGATGACAGCTGTTCCTTTACCTTGGCCACATCTTTCGGATGTAGAACATCAAACCAACTTTGACCCAACAAATCTGTCTGTGTATAATTCAACACCTTCGATACCGATTCGGAGACATAAAGTATACGACCACGATCACAGCCGACAACAAAAAGAAATCCTTCGGCTGCCTGCAGTATCAGCATTTTTAATTCTTGATCGGAAAGGAATGTGGGTTTACCATCGGCACCGCTGTAGGCGTGGACCGCACCACGTATGCTGCGTAAATGCTGCACTGCCATACGCAACACTGTCAGCTTGTCCAGTTTACGATGCATGGCATAGCACATGGGTATCATGGCCGACAGCTCATTGATGTAGGTGTTCATTTTGTCCCTGCGGCGTTTTTCGATTTCACTGTGATTTTGCCTACAGCAAGGGGGGAGGGGAGAAGGATTCAATATTAAAAAAATATATTTGGGTTTAGGTATTGCTTTTGGAACATACTTGCGGTTTTCATCGGATGTCCTTGCCGATTTTTCCTCATCACAGGTCTCATCGTCCAATTCTTCCGGTAGATTGTCACTGTAAGAAAAACAAAAAACCGCAACATAAATAGGACCACCAAAAACCATACCTTAGGCCATCCACACATTCAAATCCTTCTAGGCATTCAGACTTCCCTTTTTCTTACCCAGCTGTTCTGCTGGCAGACTTGGTTGGTCCCACAATCACTTACCAGTAATCCATTGTAATGCTGAGGTACTCAGAAATCCCCTTATCCGAATATCCTTATCCCAATATCCTTCACTTCTATTAGCTGGAGGTTTATTTCTATTTTTTCCGATTTTCCTGCAGATTTTCCCTTAAAAATTTTCCTCTGTAGGTTTTTTGCTTGTAGGCTGTGGGATTTTGACAATTTGTTGCTTTGCTTGGTTTTTTCGCTATATGTTTTTCTTTTCTTCCACTCTCTCTCTCTCTCTATGTCATGTTTTTCCCATTTTTCGCAATGTAAGCTTACAACTGTCAAAACAGTTAAAAAGCTTTGAACTTTATTGATGTCAATTGGCCTGCCGCCGACTGGCCAATGAGTGTGGGTGCGTGTGTGTGCGGGTGTTTGTATCTCATAGATTGTAATGTATCTATGTGTGTATCTACTGTTGTGAAAAACAGGAAAAGTTGAGGTTAAATTTGAAATACCCTACATTAACCTGATTGAAGTCTGTAGACGATCTGATGGGCGTTTTTACAGACAAGCTGAAGGGCGTCTTTACAGACAAGATGAAGAGAGTCTTTATAGATGAGCTAAAAGGAGTATTTTTTAAGAGCTGTAAAGGGTCTTTATAGAGGAGCTCAAGGGAGTCTTTATAGTCGAGCTGAAGGCAGTCTTTATAGACGAGCTGAAGGCAGTCTTTATAGACGAGCTGAAGGCAGTCTTTATAAACGAGCTGAGGGAGTCTTTATAGACGAGCTAAAGGGAGTCTTTATAGACGAGCTAAAGGGAGTCTTTATAGACGAGCTAAAGGGAGTCTTTATAGACGAGCTAAAGGGAGTCTTTATAGACGAGCTAAAGGGAGTCTTTATAGACGAGCTAAAGGGAGTCTTTATAGACGAGCTAAAGGGAGTCTTTATAGACGAGCTAAAGGGAGTCTTTATAGACGAGCTAAAGGGAGTCTTTATAGACGAGCTAAAGGGAATCTTTATAGATGAGCTAAAGGGAGTATTTATAGGACGAGCTAAAGGGAGTATTTTTGGACGAGGTGAAGGGAGTCTTTATAGACGAGCTGACGGAGGTCTTTATAGACGAGATTAAGGGAGTTTTCATGGACGAGCTAAAGGGAGTCTTTATAGACCTGCAAAAATAAGTCTTTTTAAAGGAACTGACGGAGATCTTTATAGCCTAGCTGAAGGGAGTCTTTATAGAATTTATAGATCTTTAAAGAAATCATAATTCAACTGGGCTGAATTGAAGATTTTTCTCTAGAAATCATAATTCAGCTGGGCTGAATTGAAGTTTACATAGAGAAATTATAAATCAGCTGGGCTAAATTGAAGATTAGCTATATAAATCATTATTCAGCTGGGCTGAATTGAAGATTTTTATATAGAAATCATAATTCAGCTGAAATTATAATTCAACTCGGCTGAATTGAAGATTTTTCTATAGAAATTATAATTCAGCTAAGCTGAATTGAAATTTTTTTTTCTATAAAAATTATAATTCAGCTGGTCTGAATTGAAGATTTTCTATAGAAATCATAATTCAGCTGGGCTGAATTAAACATTTTTCTATAGAAATCATAATTCTAGACCGAATTATAAAACGGTATTCTAATTTTCGATATTTCCGACACATTTTCCAACCTTTTTGGATTTAATTTGCAATTTGGGCTTCTCATGAGGTAGAAAACCTCTATACCAAATATTATTCATGACGGCACACCTTTGGGTATAGCTCCCATATAATGGTACCTTCCGATTATCGATATTTTGAGTATTATGTTAACATTTTCCATCGAAATTGGCTGTAATTTGATATTTGGGGTTCTCACGAGGTAGAAAATCTTCCTATCAAAAATTATGTATATCGGTCCACCCTAAGATACAGCCCCCATATAATGATATCTATATTTTCGACATTTTGGACGCATTTTCCTACCGAATTATCTGTAATTTTATATTTGTGGTTCTCATGAGGTAGCAAATCTCTCTACCAAATATTTTCCATAACGGTCCACCTTTAGGTATAGCTCCCATACAATGGTAATTTCCGATTATCGGCATTTAGAGGATAATTTTCACATTTTCCATCGGAATTGGCTGCAATTTGATATTTGAGGTTCTCATGAGGTAGAAAATCTTCATAACAAAAATTATGTATATCGGTCCACATTAAGGTACATCACCCATATAACAGAATTTCCAATTTTCGATATTTGGGTATATAATTTCCAACCGAATTAGCTGTGATTTGATATGTGGGATTCTAAATGGGTAGAGAACCTTCATACCAAAAATTATGTATATCGGTCCACCTTAAGGTACAGCTCTCATATAACCGTACCTTCCGATTTTCGTTATTTTGAGGATTTTGGTAACATTTTCCATCGGAATTGGCTGTAATTTGATATTTGAGGTTCTCATGAGGTAGGAAATCCCCCTTTCAAAAATTATGTATATCGGCCCATCTTAAGGTACAGCACCCTCATAACGGTATTCTAATTTTTGTTGTTGTGGACACATTTTCCAACCGAATTGGCTGTAATTTGATATTTGGGGTTCTCAATGGGTAGAGCATCCTCAAACCAAAAATTATGTATATCGGTCCACCTTAAGGTACAGCTCCCATATAACCGTACCTTCCGATTTTCGTTATTTTGAGAATTTTGGGCACATTTTGCATGCGAATTGGCTGTAATTTGATATTTAGGGTTATCAATGGTTAGAAAATCTTCCTATAAAATAATATGTATATCGGTCCAACTTTAGGTCTAACCCCCATTTAACATTAACCTCAAATTTTTTTATTTATTTATTTATTTTATTTTTTTTTTTTTTTTTTTGCTATTTAAAATAGTCGAATTTTTTATTAATAAATTTAATTTAATTATTGTGTTTTAATTTTTTTTACAATTAGTAGATAACAAAACAGACCTAAATACAGACAAAAATAAAATTAATTAAAAAAATCTCTCTATATATAAAAAATTAAAAAAATATGTACTAAACATAAATAGGCGAATTAAAAAACATATTACTTAGACATGATACATTTTGTCCAAACATATACTGATAACTTGCATATAACGATCCCATAGGCAGCGAGTCTCTTGATCTCTGAAAAAAAATTTTGAAAATAGATTTCAATTCAAATCATCTGAAATTAAAAATTTCCGAATTACCTTGATATTTCCAAATCCAAAACACTTTGCGTTATGGCAGCCAAAAATTTATTCACGTGTTCCCGGGCCCAGGCATTTTGACGCCATGGTTCTACTAATTTTTCACACAAATCGACATATAGGTCACGCAATTCTCGTGTGCGATGTAGATTGCAGGCAATGCTGATTAGGGAGCGCCAATATGATCTGGAAAATGAAAATTAAAAATGAAAATGTTTTGAAAAAATGTAAATTATAATATTTAACTTGAAAGCATTTACCGAAAATTATTATCCAATTCATGAAAAGCCCGCTCCAAGAGTATGGGTTTCAAACGCAAGCATACCAAACTAGAAAAAAATAAATTTCAATAATTTTTTAATATTATTTAAAAATCTTTTATCTCACTGTTTTATTTCCTTTTCCTTGTCCAGTAAACATCGGAGTTCCCTTAGGTCTAGTAGGAATTCCTTATCCATTTCCGTATCATAATATTCGGGTCCGGTGTGCTGATACGTATAGGTCCAATAGATCATAACCGCTTGAGAGCATGCAAACAAATCACTAAAACTTAAATATTGCAATTTTTTCTTGGACGTTTCAAAACGTAAACAGGCCAAGAAGACAATGGAGGCATATTTTCTGAAAAAAAAAAGAAAAAAAAAATCATAAAAAATTTTGAAATAAAAATGTGCGGATTTTTTTTTTTAAATGATGTGATTTGCAGAGTTCAAGTCGATAGTTGGGAATTTTTTTATTACGTATTATAGGAAATTTTTAATTTTTTTGGGAAACGTAACCGGTTATTCGAACCGGATATTCGGTTCTCCAAACCGGTTTGGAACCGGTTCTATTGAAATCTTGTGAACAATATGGGTATCATTTTAAAAGCTTATGAAAAACCTTATCAAAACCGTGCCAAAAATCCGCAAAATATCGAACATTTGGGGATACCGTTATATGGGGGCTACCCTGAAATGTACATCGATATCGATAATTTTTGGTTGGAGATTTACTACCCAATGAAATGTCAAAGTACCAAATTGTAGCCAATTCGTTTAGGAAATGTGCCTAATATCAGCAAAATATCGAATATTTGTGGGTACCTATATATGGGAGCTATCAGGAAAAGTAGACCGATATCGATAATTTCTGGTGGGGATATTTACCACCCAATGAGAAGTCAATGTACCAAATTACAGCCAATTTGTTTAAAAAACGTGCAAAATATCCGCAAAATACCGACTATTTTAGGTTAACGCTACATGGGGACTAACCTAAAAAGTCCACCGATATCGATGATTTTTGGTGGAGAGGTTTACTACCCAATGAGAAGTCAAAGTGCCAAATTACAACCAATTCGTTTGAAAAACTTGCCAAACATCCGCATATTTGAGGGCTACCTTTATAAGGGGCTACCCTGAAAAGTAGACCGATATCGATAATTTTTGGTAAGGAGATTTACTACCCAATGAAAAATCAAAGTACCAAATTTCAGCCAATTCGTTTAAGAAACTGGACAAAAATCCTCACAATACCGAATATTTGAGGGTATTGTCATATGGGGGCTATACCAAAACATGGACCGATGTATCCCATTTTCAATACCAAACATTCTAGGAGTAGTAAAAATCTATGTGCACAATTTTAAAGCTCCATCTTAAATATTTTGTGATCCATGGTGATTTCCAAAGGCAGGCGAACGGACATGGCTAAAACGACATAGAATTCTGATCCGGAATATATATACTTTATGGGGTCTAGGTTCGATTTTTTTTTTCATTCCCTAAAACTTGCAATACTTACTTCGCCAACTCCTCTGATATGGAAAATAATTGCTTAATATTATTTGTTATGTTGCCGGGTAATTCCTCTACGGCCTTAAAGATACGCTTGACATTATCAAATTGACGCCTGCAATAAAAAACAACAACATGCAATATTCCAATTAACAGGCATTTGAAAAAAATCCTTAAAAATATGTTCAATCATACCTAACAGATTTCAATTTAACACCCGTCTTTTCGGCAACCTCATCCAAATCCTTGCGATAGCGTGATGATAATTTTTTACCCAATATTTCTCTGGCCACGGCATCATCAATGGAGTAATACCTTTTTAATAAAAATACAAAAAATCAGTTGTGTGTGGTTATCTCTTCACAGATAGATAATAAAACCCCGAACAAAACACTTCATGCTTACTTTTCAATGATTAGATCGCGTGTCTCGGGCTGCAATTGAAAACATGATTGTTCGACCAATTTAATGGGACTATGCAGCAGACGTTCTATCAACGAATATGTACGGTAATGATCCAAGACATCAGATGTTATCAAATCGATGTGGACACCCATTAAATGGCCAAATCCTTTTTGCTTCAGATAGCAAACGGCCTCGGTGGCTAAAAAAAAAACAACAACAACAAAAGAACATTAACAACAACATAATTTTTGTAAAATATTTTATGGCCAACACTTACACGTGTATCCTTCTATCCATAATCCATAGATTTCGGGATCAACTATTGTGTAGTTTGTTAGGAAAACATCGACGTCCGCCAACATTTTTTTTACCCTCTGTATCGCTCTCTTTTGGTTAGATTTTTATAATTGAAATCCAAAGGAGGACACGACACGACACGAACAAATCAAACAAATAACATTTACTTTGTTATCCCTATGGAGCAGGTTTTCTGTGTCCAATCAGTCCAAGCAAGCAGCAAGACCCCAGAAGATTATCTTGGGGTAGCTCACATTCAGAGTTTTTGTAAATTGCAACCCTGTAAACAGAGGTGGAAAGCAAACGAGCCGACGACCAACCTGACGAATGAAATTGAAAGCAACCGAGACGAGGACCGAATCTCGTGTTTACGAATGAGGATGAAAACAAACGAGCCAAGGACACAACCAACAGCTGTTCTGTGTGTTGATATTTTTCTGTGCCGCCGTTAAATAAGCTTTCATTGGCTCAATTCTGATTTGATGTCTTCTTCTTATTCATATATGCAATGTACTGTAAATTAATGACATGAGGCATGAAGTTGTGTACACACGACCCAATCAAACTGTCTTTGTAGAGAGCTCAATTAATAGAATTAATAAAACAATATTTTTCCTTCGAATTTAAGTAGGTTTAAGAAGTTTTCATATCAAAAAGAAAAGAAATGTAAATTTATAATGTTTCTTATATTGGTTTATGGTTAATTTATTTGATATTATCTTCTTATGTCAGTAACAAGGCGCTATGCACTGTAAAATAATAACATTGGATATGAAGTAGTGTACATACTCCCCAGCAAAGCTTTCTTTGTAGAGAGCTCAATTAATAAAGTTAATGTAACATAAATAAAATAGTTTTGATTCGAATTCAAGTGTTTATATAAAAAAATAAATATAAAATAATAGGACACTTAATTTTTTAGGTAATAACTTTGATATCTTCTTATGTCAATAACAGCGTGTCATGTACTGTAAATTAATGACATGAGATTTGAAGTCGTGTATATACGCTGCAGCTTCATTGTAGACAGTTCAATTAATAGAGTAAATATTGGTCAGTTCCATTACTACAAGAACCTAATTGATTTTACTATTTTCTTCAAAATTTTGTCGTAGTAAAAAGGAGTAGATTCTTGCAGTACGGGAACAAACCATATGACAATTATACAATCGTTTTTGTTATATTTTTGTCTATTTAAATGGTTTATACGTTAAAAAGAAGACAAATGGAAATTAATTGGGTCAATTAAATTGATTTATGGTTAATTTATTTAATATTTTCCTCTATATAGTCTTGATTTAGATTAGGCGAGTTTACTTGCGTCAAGTCTTTGTTTGTAGGAGAGAGGGGCAAGGGGAATAGAAATGGAAAAAAATTGTTCGTACCGACAATTTTCTGGCAATTCGTTTTGTGTATTTCGTATTTTTTGACATTTTATATTTATTTAAATGTAAAAAAACTATTTGAAACAAATAAATTTTTTTTTTTTTGAAACCGAATTGCCTTGTATAGACGCATGAAGCAATTTCAAAAGAGAACGATAAGAATTGCCGCAAGTAAACTCGCCTAATCTAAATCAAGACATAAATAAATGACAGATATTAAGTAGTGTACATACGACCGAGCAAAGCTTAATTTGTAGATAGCTCTATTAATTTATACTACAGTTTTTGTTCGAATCTTTCTCCGAATTTCAAAACTGATATCATATGTTTATTTATGGCGATACCAAGGTATATAAAATCTTTATCTACCTCGAAGATGTAGTTCTCAAGTTCCACAGTTGGTCCGAGTCTACTGGACGTCTTGCACGTTGATACCATCAGCTTGGAGCTCTCGCCGTTTACTGCCAGACCCACTTTGGCAGACTCCTTCTCAATTTATTCAATGGTGGCTGTTATCGCTCGCAATGTTCGACCCATTATATCGTGTCATCGGCGTAGGCGAGTAACAGGTGTTGTTTGGTGTACAGAGTGTCATTTCTGTACACCTTTGCGTCTCGTATGACCTTTTCCAGCATGATGATGATCACTCGACAAACTGTCAGCTTGTCTGAATCCTCGTTCGGTATTAAAGGGCTCCGAGAGGTCCCTGCCGACTTTAACTGCTGACCTTATCTTGCATAGGCGTATTAATTTTGTAGGAATGCCAAACGCAGACATGGCTTTATACACCTATGAACGGATAGGACTGTCGAAAGCGGCTTTATAGTCGACGAATAGATGGTATGTGTCGATGTGTTTTTCGTGGGTCTTTTCCAGGATTTGGCGCAGAGTGAAAATCTAGTCAATGGTGGATTTGCCAGGTTTGAAGCCGCATTGGTATGGTCCAATAATGTCATTGACCATTGTCTTCAAACGTTTACACAGCACACTGTATAGTACTTTATATGCAATGCGAAGGCTAATTCCCCTATAGTCGACACATATTATTTTGTCTACTATTTTGTGCACGGGACACAGGATGCGGGGGTTCCAATCATTGAGCACGCATTCTTCTAGCCAAATTGTACTAATCAGCTGGTGCATGCTCCTGACCAGCATCTGACAACCAGTCTTGAATAGTTCGGTTGGTAACCCATCGGTTTCTGCTGCTTTGTTGTTCTTGAGCTGATTAATTGCTTTTATGACCTCATCTTGGCTATGTGGTATACACTCTATACCATCATCTCTTATTGGTTCTGGGATATCTTCTTCACCGCCACTATTTGATACCAGAAGCTTTTCAAAATGCTCCATCCAGATCCTCAACACGCTGTCTGTATATGTCACCAGGTTTCCTTCTTCATCTCTACAGGAGGATGTGCCTGCACCAAAACATAGGTAATGACAACTTAACCGACAATTTAAAATTGTATTATAATAATACATGTACGGTGTAAATACGCCGTTAGTCTACATTGAACACAATTTACTAAAAACACATCTCGTATAAATTTGTTTTGCACAGAATTTAATAAAAAAAACTTCAATTTTACATTAAATTAAATAATTTAACCCCACAAAGCACGTATTGTGTAAAAACGCCCTTAGCCTATATTAAACATCATTTAATAAAAACACACCTCATTTAAATTCAACTAAAATATTTAACCTATAAACCCATTATAGGAATTAGTGTGTGGTGTAAATACGCCGTTAGTCCACAATGAACATATTTTTTTGTATTTGTATTTACATTTTTTTAATACAAAAAAACATCTCATTTCAGTTTAATGGTAATTTACTGGTAAAATATCCATAATAATATCATAATATCTCATTTCAGTTCAATGGTAATTTACTGGTAAAATATCCATAAAACACATATGGTGTAAATGCGCCCTTAGACTACATTGAACATCATTTAATAATAAACATTCCATTTTAAATCAACTAAAATAGTTTTCCCCCTATAAACCACCCTAATGGAAATATTTTACCCCATAAAACACGTATGGTGTAAATACGCCCTAATTTAATAATAAACATTTCATTTTAATTTATTTCAAATATATTTCCCCCTATAAAACACCCTTAATGTAAACAAGACAAATTACCCATTGATTCAAATTGGAATTCTGCGTTTTCCAATTTGATTACCAACTACCAACCACTACAAATCCAATTACAACTATGTTCCCTCAACAAATGTCAAACGGAGAAGAGAGATAGAAAGAAAGAAAAAAACACACACCATAACCTACAAATCTGGCAACTCTCGGAAAAAGACCAAATGTCACAGAGTTCCAGTTGAAAAGAAGAAAAAAAAATATTTTCCTATCTTTTTATTTTTATTTATAAGGAGCAGGCTGCTAAATACCAAAACTAATTAAACAATTGCATTAAATGTGATTTGAAAGTGGCAAAATACATGTGGCGATACGTGGTCCCCAGTGTTTAAGGTGTTCAGTGATTGTCGTGCAGAAGACCGCCTAAAATTACTTTTTTTACACGGCAACTTTTTTCTTTGGGTTTTTTTTTTTCATTCATCCATTGGGTCTGCTGTGATTGAACGACTGACTTGTGTAGTTATTTTGTGTGTGTGTCGGGTCACAAGAAACAAGAGGAACGGAAGAATAAGAGCAGAAAAGTAGAGATACTGCTGCCTGCTGCTGAAGGCAACCCAAATATCATCTCCATAGTCTCGGTTGAAAGCTATGGAACAGGACTCGATGCATCTGAGCAGAATACGTGATGTCAAAGAGTTGGCCGTGCTCAGCGATGAGGCGCGTGATGTTAAAGAAGAAGTTATACTGGAGAGTTCCGGCCATCAGGTGCGTACGGCAGCACACCACCATCCAAGAAAATCACAGAAAAAAATAAAAAAGAAAAACAAACCAAGTGAAAACAGCAAGCAGGCATAGAAAAACAAATAGAGAAAAGTGTAATCAGGCAAGCAAGAGGAACGAAGAAGAAGAAGCAGCAGCGAGCAAGCGGACAAGTGGGCAAATTCCATGGTGTTCCAAGTGTTATGCTTATATAGTGGACCCTTTTGACTGCCACCGATCAGCATCTACATAATTGACCAAAAGTCCGCAGGTTCAACCGCCCGCCCTCTACCTCCCCCTTGCTTGCTGCCTGCCTGTCCGCTGTAATGTTGAAAAATTGTGTATATATTTTTGTGATTTTTCTGTGACATGTGTGTGTTTGGATTTCCCTCCCGATTCGATTCGATTGGGATATTATAATTACAAACCTACCAATTAAGACAATATTCTAATTGGCATTTTTTGTGTTTTGTTTTGATTTTCTATTCTTTTCTTTTCATACTGCCAACATTACTTCCTGGGATATGTGTCGGATCGCATCGATCAAATATCAATCCCTTACCTGCAGCTGGAGACCAAAGTTCACATGGTAACATCGTCAAATGAGAACAGTGGCGGTAGTGGTGGCGGTGTTGTCTCGGTGCCCGTTTCCCTGCCCATTGGTTCCATGATTGCTGGTACCGCATTCAATGTTATCACACCCGATCATTTACCGCATTTCAAACAGATGCTGTGCGTCGACAACAATGGCTACATTTCGAGTGGCACGGTGGTGGGTGGTGATCTCAAGACGATTGTTATACACCAGCAACAGCAGCAACAACAACAGCACCAGCAGCAACAACAACAACAAAGTGATAATACAAATGTCGTCGGTGGCCACCAGGTGACCTCGGCGACTGGTGTTGGCGGTCTCAATCATGATGGTTCCGGTAGTAATAACAGTCACGATAGCACCGTAACCGGTGATCAACTGGTACATGGTGGACCTGGCTCTGGTTGCGGTTCAGGGTCTGGGGTCAGCTGGTCCGAAACCTCACAAATGGAAGTCTTTCCCATTCGTTGTAAGACCACCAGTGCGGAACTGTATCGCAGTAAATTGGGTTCGGGCGGTCGTGGTCGTTGCGTTAAGTACAAAGACAAATGGTTAACGCCCAGCGAATTTGAACAGACATGCGGCCGTGGTTCCAGCAAAGATTGGAAACGTTCCATAAAATATGGTGGCAAATCGCTACAATCGTTAATTGATGAAGGCACCCTGACACCGCATGCAACAAATTGCAGTTGTACGGTGTGTTGTGATGATGAAGCTGGTGAGTATCCTAATTCAGATTTTTGGAAATAAGTTTATATATACTACAGGGTGATCCACAATGATTTGGATTTGAGATAAATGTGATCGGATGTCTATGCCGATATGAATAAATGAAAAATAATATCCACTAAAATCGTCATATTCGATTAAGCTATGGAGCTCTGGACTCAATGCATCCCAGGAGAATACATGACATGACGAAAACAAGCGGAACAAGTGGCTAGAACATCTGAAGGGTTGCAACATCAGTACCGGAGTGAGTAAATTGTGGGCAAGAGTTATGTTGCTCTCGAACCTAGTAAGAAAGGAAAGAATCATTGGACATTTGTCTCGTTAAACGACGTTGAGGTGCGCCACTTATTTTAACCGGGAGTCTTTCGAGCATCCCCAGAGTGACAGAGCGAAGAGAAGAGTATTGCACCGTATACGATCTCCTCAAGTGGAAGAGGACTACTACGTTGGAGAATATTGCAAGTGCCATCTGAAGTGCAAAATCATACAAGCCGCTTGGTTCGGATGTTCGCATCCTGATGAACCAGGAGTAGAGTACATATCCGAAGTCCTCAATTTGTTGTTAGCCACCTTAATAGTCCCCGATACCTGGAAAATTGGTAGGTGGTATCGCTCCTGAAGATAGACAAGCCTGCCAGCAAAGGTGAATCATACAAACCGATCTTAGGGAAATCATTCCAGTGGTAGTGGCTAGAACATCTGTAGTGAGGTAACATCAGTACCGGAGTGAGTAAACAGTTAAATTGCTCTCGAACCCAGTATGAAAGGAAGGAATTCTCATTGGACGTTTGTTTCGTTTAGCGGTGTTGAGGGATTTTAATCGGCACTTTTAGAGCATCCCGAGAGTGACAGAGCGAAGGGAAGAGTATTGCCACGTATATGATCTCCTTAATTGGAGGAGGAACCGCCACATTTTACGTTGAAGAATGTTGCAAGTGCCATCAGAAGCGCTTAAATCATACAAGACGCTTGGTTCGGATGTGATCTCAATGATGATGTGAAGCAGGTAGATGAGGAGTAGAGGACCTTATCAAAATCCTCAAATTTTTATTAGCCACCTTAACAGTTCCTGATACCTGGGAAATAGGAAGGTTGGTCGCGCTACTGAAGTTAGGCAAGGATGCCGATCTCTTTTTTGATTCGGATGTGATCTCTTTGGTGATGTTGCGATGAACCAAGAGTAAAGTACCTAACCAAAGTCATCAAATTGTGGTTAATAGTTCCCGATACGTGGAAAATGGGATGGATGGTCCCATTACTGAAGGTAGGCAATGGTGCCAGAAAAAAATGAATCATACAGGCCGACTCACTTTTGTCTCACAGTAGTTAGGGCTCTTGAGGCATTGCTACTCGCTAGCCTAACGGAAAGCATTTGCAAATCATCTGCATAAGTTCCGCAAGCAACAGCAGCTTTACACGCAATTCCCACAAATAATAGCAAAGGACTTTAGGAAGGAACAGACCGCGCAACCGAACAGTTATGGTGGCACTTGGCCTTTCGAAGACCCACCATACCGCCAACCATGCCAAGTTGTTCGAGGATATAGAGAATTGATTCATTTCTACCTTTCTGAAATTTCACACCCACCGAATTGCATAGAGATCGTAATGTATGCGAATGATTGCACGATCATGACGTCTGAGTGAGGTTAACTCTCTACATTGCTGAACTTGTAAATTTCTTCCATTTGAGGAATATGGACGGTAGAAATGAAGCTCCCGCTGAACATACTGATCGAGGGAGAACTGATTTCGAAAACCAACTATCCACAAAATTCTCGGTGTCATATTCCACAGCATGTTCAAAACGTTCTCGCAAAACGACAGCTATCTGCGAGGAATATGAAAGACTGAAAGGACGCTCCCGCTGAACATAATGGTCGATGGAGAAATAATTCCGACCACCAACTATCCACAAAATTTTCGGAGTTACATTCCAAATTCCGCGTAAAACGACAGCTATCTGCGAGAAGTCGAAAAGTAGGAACAAGGTCCTAAAGTCGCGTGATAAGAAAACCTTTTTGACCTCTTACAAAGGGTCGGTCTGTGGTCACCTATGGGATAACAGTGTGGTCTGCGAATACTAGTGCTACGTGGGAAGTATTCAGACCTGTCAGAACGTCTCCCTGAGAACTGGAACTGGGTAACTCCTCATGACACCTCCACCCAGGCCTGTCAGAAAGTATCTGCATGATTTAGAGAGAGAGAAAGGTCAAACATTACAAAAGTACTGGATTGTATACAAACTGATGGAGTTCAGGAAACAATTCGAAAATACAGGGTGAATTCAAACTTCGGAAAAATTAAGGTTAACTGACTCCGCCGAACCATAAACCGCAACAAAAAGTCACACGTTGAGGAAGGAAAATAAGAGCCCCATTAGACAGGATTATATTTTAGACCACAAGTGCAAATAAAGACTCCCGTCCGCTCGATTATTAATACTCCCAATAGCTCGTTTATAAAATCATACTTCAGTTCGGCTATGAATGCTTCCTAGTCGTCTACAAAGACTAACTTCAGCTCGTCTAGAGACTCCCTACTGTTCGTCTTTAAATACGCCCTTCTGCTCGTCCATTAGTTAGTCTATGAAGACTTCGTATATAAAGACTTCCTTCAGTTCGGCTATAAAGACATCCATCAGCTCGTCTATAAAGATTCCATTCAGATTGCAGATTCCGATTCCTATATTTTTGATTTTTCCTTTTTTCCATAATAATAATCACTATTTTTCTCTCTCCCTTCCATTTTTTTTCTTTTTTCCATACAGCATCCGGTCCCGTACGTCTATTTACCCCGTATAAACGTCGAAAGCGAAATCAAGAAGATGGTGATATAATAATGGGCGGCGGCGGTCCGAAACGTAAACGAAATTCGAACAACAACAATAATAACATAAATAATAATATTGTCAATAGTACAGAACCAGCACCACAGCATGCGACCGTTGTCGATGATAATAATATGTTTTTAACCGAAGATAATATTACCTCCAAGGATGAACCATGGCCGACACTTAACGATAGCTTGGATACATCGACCGAATTGGTGGATCAGACACAAATTGGCAATCCATACGATCGGGAAACATTTGTGGTGAATATCAATGATCCCGGGTCGATTGCATTGCTGGATAATAGTCAGACAATGAAGACCCTGGAGAATGTCTATTGCACAATGGTCAAGGCGACCAATGATTTTAAGCGTATACTGACGGATTTAAAGAACACATATGATCGTAAAATCGAAATATTACAAAAGGAGCGTGATGCTGCGGTGGCTGCAATGCGGGTACAGGTGCATGCCGATTTGGATGATCCAAATATATCGGGTTCGTTACATGGCAACGAAATAATATCAGCTAAGAAGGTGAGTGAAAAAATAAAATAGGGATTTCAGAACGGCTATAAAGACGCCCTTCAGCTTGGCTGTAAAAACGCCATTCTGCTCGTCTAAAAACCACTCCTCGTCCATAAAGACGCCCTTCAGCTGGTCTAAAAAGACCTTCAGTTCGTCTTTAAAGAACCCCCCTTCAGGTTGTCTGTAAAAACGCTCGTCTATAAAAACGCCCTTCAGCTCGTCTGTAACGACGCCCTACATCTCGTCTGTAAAGACGCCCTTCAGCTCATCTATAAATAAATACGCCCTATAGCTCGTCTATAAAGACGCCCTTAAGCTTGTCTATAAAGACCTCCTTCAGCTCGTCTATAAAGACACCCCTAAGCTCGTCTGTGAAGAAGCCATATAAATTTATGTTCCGATTTTCAGATTATTGTTATATTTTCCATGCGAATTGGCTGTAATTTTATATTTTGGCTTCTCAGTGGGTAGAAAATCTTGAAACCAAAAATAATCGTTATCGGCCAACTTTTAGATATAGCTCCCATATAACGTGACCCTCCGATTTTTTATATATGAGAAATCTTGGACACATCGAAATTGGCTGCAATTTGATATTTTGACTTCTCATTGGATAGAATACCACCACACCAAAATTTGTGAACATCTGTCTAAATTTAGGTCTAGCCTCCATATAACTGTACCTTCTGATTTTCGGATATTTGACACATTTTCCATCGGAATTGGCTGTAATTTGATATTTGGGGTTCTCACAAGGTAGACAATCTCTCAACCAAAAAATAATCCATATCGGTCAAGTTTTGTATATAACACCCATATAACGTAACCTTCCGATTTTCGAGATATGAGGGATCTTGGACACATTTTCCATCGGAATTGGCTGTAATTTGATATTTTGACTTTTCATTGGATAGAATACCTTCTTAGCAAAACTTGTGTATATCAGTCCACCTTTAGGTATAGCTCACCTATAACTCTATATTCCGATTTTCGATATTTTAAGAATTTTGGTAACATTTTCCATGGTAATTGGTTGTAATTTGATATTTGAGATTTTCAATGGTTACAAAATTATCTCCCTTTAAAAAAATAATCCCTATCCTTTAGGTCTAACCCCCATACAACGTCACCTTCCGACTTACTATATAGACCAGCTGAAGGTGGTATTTTTGACGAAATTTCTGTGATTTCTATAGGAAATCTTCAATTCAGCTCAGCTGAATATTGATTTCTATAGGAAATCTACAATTCAGCTCAGCTGAATTATGATTTCTATAGAAATCTTGAATTCAACCCAGCTGAATTATGATTTCTAAAGGAAATCTTCAATTCATCCCAGCTGAATTGTGATTTCTATAGGAAATCTTCAGTTCAGCCCAGCTGAATTGTGATTTCTATAGGAAATCTTCAATTCAGCCCAGCTGAATTGTGATTTCTATAGGAAATCTTCAATTCAGCCAGCTGAATTATGATTTCTATACCAAATCTTCAATTCAGCCGGCTGAATTATGATTTCTGTACCAAATCTTCAATGCAGCCCAGCTGAATTATGATTTGTATAGGAAATCTTCAATTCAGCCCAGCTGAATTATGATTTCTATAGGAAATCTACAATTCAGCTCAGCTTAATTATGATTTCTATAGGAAATCTACAATTCAGCTCAGCTGAATTATGATTTCTATAGAAATCTTGAATTCAGCCCAGCTGAATTATGATTTCTATAGGAAATCTTGAATTCAGCCCAGCTGAATTATGATTTCTATAGGAAATCTTCAATTCAGCGCAGCTTAATTATGATTTCTATAGGAAATCTTCAATTCAGCCCAGCTGAATTATGATTTCTGTACAAAATCTTCAATTCAGCTCAGCTAAATTATGATTTCCAATAGGAATTGTGATTTCTCTTTCTCTAGGAAATCTTTAATTCATTCCCGCTGAATTGTGATTTCTATAAAAAAATCTTCAATTCAGCTTAGCTGAATTGTGATATCCTATAGGAAATCTTCAATTATTATTATTGTTTTTACTTTTTAAATTTATTTCAATATAAATCGGTTTTTTTTCTTTTTCCAGTGCGCCAACTGTAATCGTGAGGCATTGGCGGAATGTTCATTGTGTCGAAAGACGCCCTATTGTTCGGAATTTTGCCAACGAAAAGATTGGAATGCCCATCAAGTTGAATGTACACGAAATCCAGCACCAACAGCCACCCAACAAATAATGCTCCTGGTCGATGAGCAGTCCTAAATTGAATTCAAAAACAAAAACCAACCAATCAATCAACCAACCCCAATTGTATATACAACTATAGGAAACCGGATCAACAAACCAGCAATTCAATACCACAACAGAAAATTGAAAAAAAAACAAAAACAAATCAAATTTTAAATTCTTTATACGTTTTGAGTAAAACAAAAAAAAATCCAAAACCAACCAATTAGCATTAAACTTTAAACGATAAAAAAAAAAACAAAAACAACAAAAAACCAAGAAGCAGATTTTTAAAGAAAATCCTATTAATACAAAAAAAATTACAACAATAGCAACATAACCCTACCCCAACAGCAGCAGTTCCACAGAACTATTTAAATAGATTACAGCAACTACAATACAACTTCGATGGCATCCAAATCCCCCCAAATCAAACAATAGACCGAAACATCCTTTTTACCCAGCGGGCACCGACCAAACAACCAACCAGACAGGCATAGCAAAAATGATTCACCACTGGAAATTGAAACAAGTTTCAATCTAAAAACTCTTCTTATATAAATATAAATAATTAAAAAAATCGAAAAACCGGAAAAATTAACAAAAACAAAATCTATGCAAGGGGCTTCAAACTTTTTGGGTGTAGTAGGGGAACGATGGACGGGCCAGAAATCTGACTCCCAACAAACCAAAAAGGAAACCAACCTTGCATACAAACAAATTACACACACACACCCACATATACATATGCGTCTATGTATACATACATACATACATATTTTTTTCATTAGATTTTAAGACATAGTTAAACTTTTAACATTTTATTATTATTTTATGGATAATATTAATAAAACAAAAAAACAAAAACAAAATACAAAACAAAAACGAAAAACAAAAATGGCAACAAAATAATTATAAATTTAAGTAAAACAACAAATTAATTATCTATTAAAGGATAACAAAAAAGTAAACAACAACAAACTGCCGTTACAACATTTCACAAAAAAATAAAGATTTCAATTTTCTTTCTCAAACGGATTAAAAACAAACTCAATTTTAGGAAAACAAAAAAAAAAAAAAAAATAATGGGAAAAATAGTGGTTTTTATTTTGGTAAATTAATTTTTTTTTGATAATTTTTTTTTTTAATAAAAAAATATTTTTTTTTTTTTATAAAATTTTCATTTCAGCCCAGCTGAATTATGATTTCTATACAAAATCGTCAATTCAGCCCAGCTGAATTATGATTTCTATGGGAAATCTTCAATTCAGCCCAGCTGAATTATGATTTCTATGGGAAATCTTCAATTCAGCCCAGCTGAATTAGGATTTCTATAGGAAATCTTCAATTCAGCCCAGCTGAATTAGGATTTCTATAGGAAATCTTCAATTCAGCCCAGCTGAATTAGGATTTCTATAGGAAATCTTCAATTCAGCCCAGCTGAATTAGGATTTCTATAGGAAATCTTCAATTCAGCCCAGCTGAATTAGGATTTCTATAGGAAATCTTCAATTCAGCCCAGCTGAATTAGGTTTTCTTTAGGAAATTTTCAATTCAGCCCAGCTGAATTAGGTTTTCTTTAGGAAATTTTCAATTCAGCCCAAAAGAATTAGGATTTTCATAAGAAAAATTTTCAATTCCGCCCAGCTGAATTATGTTTTGTTGAAAAATTTTTTTTTATATAAAAATATTTTTATTTGATATTTTTTTGATAAAAAAATTATTATTATTTTTTTTTTTTTTGATAAGATAAAAATATTTTTTTTATAAAATTTGGATTCTTTTCATGCGCCCTTTCCCCCCATTACCTTTCAGACCCAACAATTTTATTTTTTTTTTTTTTTTTTGAAATCTTTATTAATTCATATGTCTGTAATGGTTTCGTATAACAAAGAACAACAACAACGTATTTAAAGTACGATAAAAAAAACAAAAACAAACACGATAAAAAACACATTCATTTGTGTAAAAAAAAAACGAAACAAAACAAAAAAAAATACATACAATTTTTAGTGTGTTAATTGGGTAAAAAATAACAATAATTGTATTTTTAATAATTAAAAAAATGAAATAACTGGGAAATTTATAAAAAAAAGTGGGAAGAAAAAAGGTAAGTAATAATTAAAGGCTTTATAGGCCAGAAATTATAATTCAGCTGGGCTGAATTGACGATTTCCTATATATGAATCGAAGATTTTCTATGGAAATCCGAATTCAACTGGGCTAAATTGAAGATTTCCTAAAGAAATCCTAATTCAGCTGGGCTGAATTGAAAATTTCCTATAGAAATCACAATTGTGATTTGTGATGTGTGTGAATTGTGATTTCTATAGGAAATCTTCAATTCAGCCGGGCTGAATTGAAGATGCAGCTGGACTGAGTTGAAGATTTCCTAAAGAAATCACAATTCAGCTGGGCTGAATTGAAGATTTCCTCTAGAAATCATAATTCAGCTGGGCTGAATTGAAGATTTTCTGTAGGAAATTGAAATTTTGTCGAAAAGGCCAGAAAGGAAATCTTATCATCATTGAAATTTTACATAATGCTAATTTTCTCTTATATAACATACGATTGTATATGTATTGTCAATATAAAAAAAAATTTGGAATTCCTTCTTACCATTGCTGCAAAATTTTTAAAAATCGGTTAAGTAGTCGCTGAGTTATTTGCATTTGAATTCACCTATCATTTTAAAAATCGGAGGACTGCGAGCAAACTGTGTTTTGCCTAAAAGTATGCTTTAATTTTCTTTACAATTTTAATGTAACATCGCTTCACATACATACCCACACACATACACAGTAGAATGAAAGACGAAGAAAAAATTGCCTGCTTTTTAAAACTCGATTTTTGTGTGATTTTTCAATGCCGGGTAATAGGCGCCCAGCATCGAACAGTAGGGCGTATTTCGCAACATGGTTCAATTCAAATGCGAATAACTCCGCAACCACTTAACCGATTTGGATAAAATTTGCAGCAATGGTTAGAGGACATTCTGAAGTTTTATTACATATTGACAATATATTTATAAACGTATGTTATATAAGCGGAAATTGGCATTATGTGATGTGCACGTTAACTCCGGAAGGTAGTAATCGATTTTCTCCAAATTTTGTACATTGTGATATTACTGCCGAACTTAAATTATGTTTAAAGATGGGACCCATCGGTCCACTCCTTCTAGTAGCTCACCCATGTTAAAGCCAATCAGAGCCGTTGCTTGGTATCTATCATCCCCTATGCCACTTAAAATTTATTTTAAAAAAAATCCACGCCTTGTGTAGATGTTTAAAAAAAAAAAACTATTTTAAAAGAAAATCCAAAAATCCTTTTTTTATTTATGCACATTTCCATTTATTGCGTTTATTTATTATTATTATTTTATTCAGTTTTTTTGTTTTTGTTACTTAAATTTTATTATTTTAAGTATTCCTATCGATTACCAAAAATATGTTTCATCTTCTTCTTCTTCTTCACTTTTTTTTTAAAACGTATCTTCATAGTTGTGAAAATAAATATTGACAAGCTATTGGAAAATTGCTAAGAAATGTCTTAGGGGGAGAGGGGTGATATATTTTGTTGTTGATTGTTTCCATTAGGTATGTATGTGTTAGAGCTTGGAGGTGGGAGGTGAGATGTGTGTGTGTGTTTGTGTCTGAGGGAATGGAATTCAAATTAAAAAAATATGGATTTTTTTCTGATAAAAAGTTAAAATAGAAAAAAATTAAAAAAAAAATCAGAAGAAAATATATAGATGGGAGCTATATCAAAATCCGAACCGATTTTCAAGAAACTTAACACACAACATTTTAGACTTAATTCAGTAAGCTATGCCAAATTTCGTGCAAATCGAAAGTGATATAGCGACTTTGCTGCATAATTTACATAAAATCGGATGAAAATATAGATGGCAGGTATATCGAAATCTCAACCGATTTTCACGAAACTTAACACACATTATTTTAGACTCAATTCAGTAAGCTATGCCAAATTTCGTGCAAATCGAAAGTGATATAGGGACTTTGCTGCACAATTTACATAAAATCGGATGAAAATATATATGGCAGCTATATCGAAATCTCAACCGATTTTCACGAAACTTAACACACATCATTTTAGACTCAATTCAGTAAGCTATGCCAAATTTCGTGCAAATCGAAATATAAACAGGGGCTTTGTTGCACCATTTACCTAAAATCGGATGAAAATATAGATGGGAGCTATATCTAAATCGGAATCGATTTTCACGAAACTTAGCATATATCATTCTAGACTCAATCCCGTACGATATGCCAAATTTCGTGCAAATCGAATGATATATAGGGACTTTGCTGCACCATTTACATAAAATCGGACGAATATATATATGAGAGCTATATCGAAATCTGAATCGATTTTCACGAAACTCAACACACATCATTCAAGGGTCAATTCATTGAGCTAAGCCAAATTTCGTGCAAATCGAATTATATATAGGGACTTTGCTGCACAATTTACATAAAATCGGATGAAAATATATATGGGAGCTATATCGACATGTGAACCGATTTAAAGTAAAATTGGCACACATCATTCTAGACTCAATTTGATAGCCTCTGCTAAATTTCGTAACAATCGGTCATAAATATTAACGTTGGTGTACCATTTACATAAAATCCGATGAAATTTTATGTGGGAACTATATGCAAATCTAAACCGATTTATATCAAACATGGCACACACACCCTTTTAGACTTAATTCAGTAGCTTATGCGAATTGTTTATATAAATCGAACCTATATAGTACCTTTGGCGGACCATTTATATAAAAATCCGACGAAGTTTTCTATGAGAGCTATATCGAAATCTGAACCGATTTAAAGCAAATTTGGCACACATCATTCTAGACTTAATTCGGTAGCATATATATCAAATTTGCTATCAATCAGACCTATATATAGAACCTTTGGCGGAGCATTTACATTAAATACGACGAAGTTTTCTATGAGAGCTATATCGAAATATGAAGCGATTTTCACGAAACTCGACACACATCGTTTTAGACTTAATTCAGTACTCTATGCCAAATTTCGTGCAAATCGAATGATAAACAGGGACTTTGCTGCATCATTTACATAAAATCGGATGAAAATATATATGGGAGCTATATCGAAATCTGAACCGATTTTCACGAAATTTTACACACATGCCAAATTTCGTGCAAATCGAAAGTGATATAGGGATTTTGCTGCAAAATTTACATAAAATCAGTATATGGCGTATTTCTTAACCGATTTTCCAAATTTTACACACATAGTGCAAATCGAAAGTGCAAATGAAAGTATAGGGACTTTGCTGCATCATTTACCTAAAATCGGATGAAAATATATATGGGAGCTATATCAAAATCCGAACCGATTTTCACGAAACTTAACACACATCGTTCTAGACATAATTCAGTATGCCATGCCAAATTTCGTGCAAACCGAAAGTGATATAGGGACTTTTTAAATTTTTTAAATTAATTTTTTTTTGATGAAAATTAATTTAAAAAAATTCAATAATTTCAAAAAAGAAAATTTTTAAAATAAATTAAGATAACTGTAAACATTTTCATATGTATTAGAATAGATTTTTAGAGGAAGATTTTTTTTTTAAATGAGTCAAATCAAAGATTTTGAAATAGGCCTGTGGCCAGATTAATTGTTAGGCTATTGTATTGCTGCTGCTTCTTCTTTTTTTAATTACAAATATATTATAGGAAATTTTATTATAATTATTAATATTTTTTAATTAATTATTTGAACTACCTTGTGTGTGTTTTTTTAATTGATTTTCATTTTGTTATTTTTATAATTTTGTTTAAAAATAATACACATACATATATTATATTATTATTTAATAATATATACTACATACTCTAGTAATAAAATGTTATTCAAAACGGCTTAAATTAAAAAAAAAAAACCAAAAATGGAAATTACAATTTTTTTTTTGTTTTTAATACTACAAAATTAAAAACTAAAATTAAAAAAAATAAAATTAAAATAAAAAAATACTACAATTAAAAATATTGTACATAAGCTGTGATTAAATTTTTTCCAAAAAAATATTATTTATAATTATTATAATAATAATTATTATTATTTTGTTATATTGCATGATAAATGATATTGAAGTTGGATAGATTTTTTTTTTTTTTTTAAATTTTAGAGGCTTCGGGATTTAGTGTCCTGCTCGTAGCATTTAAAGCATTTTTTTTCTTAGCCATTTTTCCACCCCTCTATTTTATTTTTATAGTTCTTTTATATTCGTTATATAGTTTTAGGCATGATTGTGTGTGTGTGTGGTTGTAAAAGTTTGTGGTTATGTGTTTTTTTAAGGTTAGGAAACTAAAGAAAGATCTTCAATTTGAAATAAATACATTTTTGTTTTCGTTTTTAAAAACGCACAAAGGCCAAGCCTCACTCCAAATTGCGTACTTCGAAACGTTTGAACGTGTAGTTGATGAAGACCCAATCTTTGGCAATTTCACTGCCCTGGGGCATGGGTGATGAGGCTAGAAGAGGGAAAGAAGAGAGAAAAAAATTTAATTTACAACAAATAAATACATATTTAATATTCTATAAATATATACATAAAAAAATTAACCTAAACTCAGAATTCGAAAATCATCAAAAAAATCAGAAGAAACTATATGTGGTAGCTTTATCTAAATTTCGAACAATTTAAATCAAATTTGGCATACATATGTCATTGTAAGGTCACGACGGTCTACTGAGCGAAATTTCGTGTCGATCGGACAGAAATGAGACGTTTACAAGAAATCTGGTAAAATTTTTTGTGGGAGCTATATCGAAATATTAAACAATTTAAATCAAACTTAACATACTTCATTTTAGACTCATTTCAGTATAGAGCTTTGGGTGCACCATTTATATGAAATTCGAAGTGGTTCTCTATGGGAGCTATATCGAAATATGAACCGATTTCCAGCAAACTTAATAGACATCATTATAGGCTTAAAGCAGTCGTCTATGCAAATTTTCGTGTCAATTGAGCAGGCGTAGAATCATTGGTGGGCTATTTACTGGAAATCGGAAGAAATTGTATATGGAAGCTGTATCGAAATTTTGACCGATTGAAAACAAACTCATCGTACATGTTGCTAGGCTTAATGCAGTAGTCTATGCAAAATTTCATGTCGATCGGGTAAACGTTGCATCTTTGGTGAGTCATTTACATAAAATCCGACGAATTTATATATGGGAGCTATATCGAAATCTGAAGCGATTTAAAGAAAATTTGGCACACATCAATCTAGACTTAATTCGATAGCCTGTGCTAAATTTCGTATAAATCGGACAGTCATGAGGCCTTGGGTGCACCATTTACCTAAAATCCGACGAAGTTCTCTATGAGAGCTATATTGAAATCTGAAACGATTTAACGCAAACTTAACACACATTATTCTAGACTCAATTCGTTTGCCTATGCAAAATTTTGTGTCAATCGGACAAATTTACGACCTTTGATCCATCATTTACCTAAAATCCGACGAAATTTTATATGGTAGCTATATCGAAATGTGAAACGATTTATAGCAAACTTAACACACATTATTCTAGACACAGATTGGTAACCTGTACCAAATTTGGTATCAATCGTACCAATATAGAGCCTTGTGTGCCACATTTATATATGAAATTAGACGAAGTTCTCTATGGAAGCTATATCGGTATGTGAAGCGATTTAAAGCAAATTTGGCACACATCATTCTAGGCTTAATTCAAGAGTGTAGGCAAAATTTCGTGTCAATCGGACAGACGTGGAATATTTGGTGAACCATTTACCGCAAATCGGAAAAAAATATATGGGAGCTACATCGAAATGTGAAACGATTTAACGCAAACTTAACACACATTATTCTAGACACAGATTGGTAACCTGTACCAAATTTGGTATCAATCGTACCAATATAGAGCCTTGTGTGCCACATTTATATATGAAATTCGACGAAGTTCTCTATGGAAGCTATATCGGTATGTGAAGCGATTTAAAGCTAATTTGGCGCACATCATTCTAGACTTAATTTGGTAGCCTGTGCTTAATTTCGTGTCAATCGGACAAACATACGACCTTTGGTGCAAATTTTACCTAAAATCCGTCGATGTTTTCTATGGGAGCTATATTGAAATCTAAATTGATTTAAAGCAAATTTGGCACACATCATTCGAGGCTTAATTCAGTAGTGTAGGCAAAATTTCGTATCAATCGGACAGACGTGGAATCTTTGGTGAAACATTTACCGCAAATCGGAAAAAAATTTTATGGGAACTGTGTTGAAATCTGGACCGATTTATAGCAAATTTGGCACACATTATTCTAGACTTAATTCGATAGCATATACCAAATTTGGTTTCAATCGGATCTATATAGAGCCTTAGGTGCCCAATTTATATGAAATCCGACGAATTTATATATGGGAGCTATATCGAAATCTGAACCGATTGAAAGCAAATTTGGTACACATTATTCTAGACTTAATTCGGTAGCATATACCAAATTTGGTAGCAATCGGACCTAAATAGAGTCTTGGGTGTCCCATTTATATAAAATCCGATGCATTTTTATATGGGTGCCGATTTAAACCAAACTTGACATACTTCATTTTAGACATATATCATTACTCTATGCTAAATTTCGTGTCAATCAGAAAGACATGAGACCTTTGGTGCGCCATTTACATAAAATCCGACGAAATTTTGTATGGAAGCTATATCGAAATCTGAACCAATTTCAAGCAAACTTGGCACAAACCATTTTCAAGACTTAATTCGGTACTCTATATAAAATTTCATGTCAATCGGACAAACGTGGGATTATTTATGGGTCATTTACCTCAAATCGGACGAACTTTTATAGGGAGCTATATCGAATTCTGAAGAGATTTAAAGCAAACTCGGCACACCTCACTCTAAAATCAATTCCTTAGTCTATGTCAAATTTGGTGTCGATCGGAAAGTCATAACACCTTTGGTGCACCTTTTACATAAAATCCGACGACATTTTGTATGGGAGCTATATCGAAATTTGAACCGAACTTTAAACAAAACTTGGCATACTTCATTTTAGACATATTTCATTACGCTATGCTAAATTTCATGTCAATCGGAAAGACATTAGACCTTTGGTGCGCCTTTTACTTGAAATCCGACGAATTTTCGTATGGGAGCTATATCGAATTTTGAACCGATTTACAGCAAACTTTATACACATCATTCTAGACTTAATGCAGTCGGCTATGCAAAATTTCGTGTCAAACGGACAAATATACAATCTTTGGTGCACCATTTACATGAAATCCGGCGAATTTCTATATGGGAGCTATATCGAAAACTGAACCGATTTAAAGAAAATTTGGTACACAATTCATTTGCCTCTGCCAAATTTCGCGTCAATCGAACAAACATACGACCTTTGGTGCGCCATTTACCTAAAATCCGACGAATTTATATATGGAAACTATATCGAAATGTGAACCGATTTAAAGCAAACTAGGCACACATCATTCTACGCTTAATTCAGTAGTGTAGGCAAAATTTCGTGTCAATCGGATAAATATAAAATCGTTTGGTGCGTCATTTACATAAAATCCGACAAATTTATATATGGGAGCTATATCGAATTCTGAACCGATTTAAACCAAACTTGACACACGTCATTCTAGAATCAATTCCATAGTTTATGCAAAATTTCGTGTCGATCGGACAGACATAGGGCCATTTGTGCAGCTTTTACATGAAATCCGTCAAAATTTTCAAGAGGTGCTATACCGAAATTTGAACCTATTCTCACCATTTTCAATAGGGTTCGTTCTTAGGTCAAATAATTGAGCCATGGCAAATTCCATCTCAATTGGATAATAAATACGACACATTATTTACAAAAAATACATGAACTACCGGATATGTTTGAAACGATTCTAAAATTGTTTTCAGTATTGCCTCTAAAGTACCTAAAATTATTTTCATATACCCATCATCACCAAGACAATGCATTGTAGAAAAAGTTCGTGGGAAAGAAACTAATGGCAACATCTATGAATTGAGCTTTGCCGCATTTCTTTCAAATAACAATTGTAATCTGGCGCCCAACGGCATCACAGATATCAAAACTCACTGAGAATAAATTTTCATAGAATGAAGTGAAATTTTAGGTCTTCAGCAAAGGATCAATCTTCGTACAATAGAAACTGTAGTTGTAAAGTTGGCGGATCACCCTCGCAGGGACTTTTTTTAAAGACCAAATAATTTTGACTACACTTTACTTCTTCACCCCTATTATGAAAATTTTGAGAAATATAAATTTCCCACATCTAAAAATGAGGATCATTCACAAATTCAAAATAAGTAGATATTCCCAATTTTTTTATAATAGGGTTGATTTTTGTTTTTAATATCCACCAATTTCCAAAACAAAAAAAGAAAAAATACCATTTACCAATTTTTATATATGGTTAATAAATATATATTTTTGCAATTTATTTTTCTTTTATTATTATATTTAAGTGTGATTCTTCTTTCATTTTTTTCTTTTGTTTATTTTAATTTCCATTTCTTTTTTTAATTTATTTATACAAAAACAAAAATTAGCAGCCAGATTTGTTGTAATAATCATCAAGATAATAATATTAATAATAACTAAAAAAGAAAAAAAAAAACAAAAATATTTATATTTATTCTTTTCTTTTTTTTCAAACAAATTTGTTGTCAAAATTAGCTTAAGGATAATTTTTTTAGAGAGAGAGAGAGAGTGACAGAGAAAGATAGATAGATGAGAAGAAATAGAAATAAAATGCCAAATTGTGTGTGTGTGTTTTTCTCCGTCCGTTACACAAACATCTATACCCCTTCCGTTTTTTTCTTGGGTTCTCCTAATTTAGGGTAGGGCAGGGTAAGCGGTCTATTTGACAATGATTGGTGGGGAAAAGGGTTTTTTTTTATTTTGAGAGTGTTTTCGTTTTTTGTTTTGGCCCGCAAAAGTAAATTTTTTTTTAGCATACAACACAATGTCCTTAATTAACACAGGAAACGAGAATTTTTTGTTTTCGGTTTGTTTTAATTTCGCACTTCAAAACGTTTGAAAGTGTAGTTGATAAAAACCCAATCTTTTGCCATTTCATTGCCTTGGGGTAGGGGTGCCGTTGCTGTAAAAATAAAAGTGGGAAATTTTTGTTTGTGTGAGATGTTTAGTTAGCGGATGAAAAATAAAAACAACAAAAAAATATATACATATATTAAAATTAATTCATATTTCGATGTCCGATTTTATGTCAATGATGCACCAAAGGCCCTATGTTTGATCGATTGATACGAAATTTTGCATAGTTTCCTTTCAATCGCTGGATATTTCAATATAGCTCTCATTCATCGGACTTTAGATAAATAATGCAGCAAAGGATCCCTAGGTCTGTTGGATCGACTTGAAATTTTGCATAACAAACGGAATTAAGTCTAGAATGATGTATGCCGAGTTTACTTTAAATCGCTTCAGATTTCGATATAGCACTCATATGAAAATTCGTCGGATTTTATGTAAATACTGCACCAAAGTTCCGTAGGTCAGTCGGATCGACATGAAATTTTGAATAACCTAACGAATTGACACAGGGAACATGTGTGTCAAGTTTGGTATAAACCATGTAAAATTTAGATATAGCTCCCATATATAATTTTTCCGATTTCATGTAAATCCAGCGAAATTGCTGTCCGTTAGACATGAAATTAGGCTATGCAAAATTTATGCTATGGAATTAAGTATAGAATGACGTATGCCAAGTTTGGTATAAATTATGTAAAATTTAGATATAGCTCCCATATAAAATTTTTCCGATTTCATATAAAAAAGGCCCTATATTTTTCCGATCGACATGAAATTTTGCATACCCTACGGAAATAAGTCTAGAAAGATGTGTATCAAGTTTGCTTTAAATCGCTTCAGATTTCTATATAGCTCCCATATATAATAACCTCCGATTTCCTGTAAATAGTGCACCAAAGTTCCTACGGTTGACCGATCGACATGAATTTTAGCACAGACTACCGAAGTAAGCCTAGAATGACGTGTATCAAGTTTGGTATAAATCATATAAAATTTAGATGTAGCTCCCATATATAATTTTTCCGATTTCGTATAAATCCGGCGGAATGTCAGTTCGATCGTCATGAAGGCTTGCATAGCCTAACGAATTGACCATAGAAACATGTGTATCAAATTTTGTTTAAATCTCTTCAGATTTCGATATAGCTCCCATATAAAATTTCATCCGATTTCAGGTAAATGGCTCACCAAAAGCTCTATATTTCTCCGATCGACATGAAATTTTGTATAGCATAACGAATTAACCCATGAAACAATTGTGTAAAATTTGCTTTAAATATCTTCAGATTTCCATATAGCTCCCATATAAAATTTCGCCCGATTTCAGGTAAATTACCCTATATTTATCCGATCGACATGAAATTTTGCATAGAGTACCTACTTGAGTATAGAAAGATGTGTGCCAAGTTTTGTGTAAATGGCTTCAGATTTCGATATAGCTGCCATATATATCTATGTCGAATTTCAGGTAAATGGCGTACCAAAGACCCTGTATTTATCCGAGCGACATGAAATTGTGCATATCCTACATAATCATGTCTACAATTATGAGTGTCAAGTTTGCTTTTGCTTTAAATCGCTTCAGATTTCGATATAATTCCCACCTATAACTTCGTCTGATTTCCTGTAAATGACACACCAAAGGCCCTTTATTTATCCCATCGACTTGGAATTTTGTATAGCCTAATGAATTGTTCCAAGAAACATGTGTGTCAAACTTGCTTTAAATCGCTTCAGATTTTCATATAGCTCCCATATAAAATTTCGTCCGATTTTATGTAAATGGTGCACCAAAGGCCCAATATTTATCTGATCGACATGAAATTTTGCATAGGCTACGGAATTGAGTCTAGAATGACGTATGTCAAGTTTGCTTTTAATCGCTTCAGATTTCGATATAGCTGCCACATATAACTTCGTCGGATTTCAGGTAAATGGCGTACCATAGACCCTATATTAATCCGATCGACATGAAATGTTGAATAGGCCGCCGAATTGAATCTAGAATGATGTGTGAGAAATTTGGTTTAAATCGCATCAGATTTCGATATAGCTCCTATATAAAATTTCGTCCGATTCCAGGTAAATTGCACACCAAAGGACCTATATTTATCCGATCGACATTTTATATAGCCTACGGAATTTAGTCTAGAAAGCAGTGTGCCAAGTTGGCTTTAAATCGCTTCAGATTTCGATATAGCTCCCCTATAAAATTCCGTCCAATTTTAGATAAATGGCTCACCGAAAACCCTAGGTTGAACTGATTGATACGAAATTTTGTGTACAGTACTTAATTGATTCTAGAATCGGTTCATATTCCGATATAGCTCCCATATAAAATCTGGCCGGATTTCACGTTTTAATAGAAATATGCTTGGATTTCTTTAAACATATAAAAATCTATGACCCTTCTACAAATAAAAAATAAAATTTCATCACACTTACGTATTTCTAGCGAAACATCGGGGAATTCATCGAAATTCGATGTATCATCTATGGAACGGACTTCAACGGGTATTGCGGCGGGTCTCTCACGAATATGTTCCCAATCGACGCCACGGAAGAACGGTACCGATTTCAAGTCCTCCAGTCCCCGTTGCGAACCCAAACGACGATCAGCTTCACAGCAAAATTTAATAATGGTTTCTTTTGCCTCTTCTGATATGGGTATTTCGGGAGGGAATATCAGCGTTTCACGCCAATTCATTACTTTACGATAAGTGTCCTGGGGATTTTCCGAACAAAATGGTGGATAACCCATTAGCATTTCGTACATAATCACACCCAATGACCACCAGTCGCAGGCGGGCCCATAGCCCGTTTGCAAAAACACTTCAGGAGCAATATAATCAGGTGTGCCGACCGTACTATAGGCCAGGGCTCGTCGATTGCGTTTCCATGATTCGGCACGACGTTTTGAGTCCATGGGACTGTAATAAGAAAAATTAACGGTGATTTAAGGGATAAATAAATCAAATCGAAATATTTGCCACTTTACCTTGCACATGTTCCTATAAAATCTGAGGGTTTTGCCTGTGATAAATCTCTGTAGAAATCAGTGCGATGTGATTTTTTCAAACCAGTACATAAACCAAAATCAGAGAGCTAGAAAATTAAAAATCGGATTTAATATTTAATTGCAGGTTTTCAATATTAGATGAGGTTACCTTTAAATGACCACGCGCATCCAATAGTAAATTATCGGGTTTTATATCTCTGTGTATGAAACCTAATTTATGTATCGAATCTATAGCCAATGCTGTTTCCACTATATAAAATTGTGTGCATTCCTCTGAGAGTGTATCTTTTTTCATTAATAGAGTCATCATATCACCGCCGGGCAAGAATTCCATAATTAAATATAAATTTGAAGGATCCTGGAAAGAAAAAAAAATTGTTAAAGAAATTTAAATAAACGATGAAAAATTGAGGTTATATACGATTAAAAAATGTGTGTATAATTTTTAAACAATTTTTTCTGAGACCTATAACAGGCGTGGATTTTTAAAATAATTTTTTTCTGAGGTCTAGAATAGGCGTGGATTTTTTAAATGATATTTAAGTTGCAGAACTATTAGGGCGTATAATTAACGACGCTACTCATACGCCTAGAAGGCGTGGATTTTTAAATGATATCTAAGTTGCAGAACTATTAGGGCGTATAATTAACGACGCCTAGAAGGCGTGGATTTTTAAAAACTATATTTTAAGGATCCACACAAGGCGTAAATTAAAAAAAAATAAGAAAATATTTTTTAAGGATCCACACAAGGCGTAAATTTAAAAAAAAATTTAAGAAAATAACACAAGGCGTAAATTAAAAAAAAAAAACATTTTTCAGAAAATATTTTTTAAGGATCCACACAAGGCGTAAATTAAAAAAAAATAGGAAAATATTTTTTTATAGGCCTGGGTTTTAAAAAAAATTATTTAGATTTTTTTATTTCCGATTTCGATTCCCCTCCTCTCTGCTGTTTATGTTATTTTTACACACTTTCTCCCGATAGGGGTGCTAATGTAAATCTCATCAGCATTGTTTTTGGTTGTTAATAATTATTCACGTTATCTTGATCTAAATATTGAAAAAACCCCAGAATAAAGCGCGAAAACAAACACGCACATAGCCACACACATACATACATATATTTTTTGGATAATAAACAACCACATAAAATACAGGGCAATGGATAAGTTATTTGAGTGCTGAACGTAAGAGCAGAATTTGTCGTCATCAGCACATACCGAAAAATATGGAGATACTGTAACATGGGCAGTCAAACCTAAAGAGATTTCAAATTTCAAAAAAAAAAATCGTTTGAAAAAATTGGCCAAGATACCAAAAAATGGGGCTATACCGAAAGATGGACCAAAGTAGATAATTTTCGGTAGGGAGATCAAAATCTAAAATATCCAATTACAGCCAATTTGTTTGAAAAATTTGTCCGAAATTCTAAAAATATCGAAATTTTTGAGGTGAGGTTATATGAGGACTATACCGAAAATTGGACCTAAATAGATAATTTTCGGTACGGAGATTCACTACCACATGAGAGTCTAAAATATCCAATTACAGCCAATTTGGTTGAAAAATGTGTCCGGAATTCTGAAAATATCGACGTTTTTGAGGTTAGGTTATAGGGGGCTATAGCTAAATGTGCACTGATATAAATAATTTTTGGTAAGGAGATTTGTTACACTATTAGAAGCCAAAATATCAAATGTTAGCTATGTTAGTTGGAAAACTTGTCCAAAATTCGAAAATTCGGAATACCGCCAAATGTGGACCCTATCTAAAATTGACGCAATATAGATAATTTTTGTTAGGGAGATTTGCTACACAATAAGAAGACAAAATATCAAATTATAGCCATTTCGGTTGGAAAGCTAGTTCAAAATTCGAAAATTAGGCGTACAGTTATATGAGAACCGAAATAGATAATTTTCGATACGAAGATTCGCTACCACATGAGAATCCAAAATATCAAATAACAGCCAATTCGGTTGGGAAATTTCTGCGGAATTCTAAAAATATCGAAATTTTTGAGGTTAGGATATATGGGACCTACAACTAAAGGTCGTAAGAAATTGATTGTTTTTGGTAGAAATATTCGCAATACCTAGAGAATCTAAAATATCAAATTACAGCAAATTCTGTTAGAAAACTTCTGCAATATCCTGAAAATACCGAAAATGTTGAGGTTAGGTTATATGTGGGTTATAGCTAAAAGTGCACTGATATAAATAACTTTTTGTATGGAGATTTACTACACAATCAAACGCCAAAATATCAAATTATAGAAATTTCGATTGGAAATTATGTCTAATATCCTGAAAATACTGAAACTGTTGAGGTTAGGTTAAAGGTGGCTAAACCTAAAGGTACAATGATATAAATAATTTTGGTAAGGAGGTTTGTTTAACAATCGGAAGCAAAAAATATCAAATTGTAGCCAATTTGGTTGGGAAAGCGTGGACCTATATAGGTTATTTTTGCTAAGGATATGTCCTACTTAATCAGAAGCCAAAATATCAATTGACTACCAATTCCGTTGAAAAACTTTTCGAAAATCCTCAAAAGACAAAAATTTTGAGGTTACCCGGGCCTTCCCAACATTTGAGCCGATGCCCGTTGCTGGGGTCTCGACAGATTCCCCATCGTCAAACATCGTCACATGGCTTGTGACCTCTCCAACGATTGCCGCCGGTACTGGGTTATTAACTCCCTGCACTGTAACTTTATTTATTTTTTAAATAATAGGTTAAAATGGACATACTGGAGGACACTAGATCGATTTATGGCTACTTGAGATATGCTCTGATTGGTTTACTAAAAGCTGGATCTAGGTTCGATATGTTGCAGGGCTACTAAACTCTTGAGGTCACACACAAACTGATAAAAACTTCCCAATATAGTTCTGTGGGGTATAAAAAATATTTTCCCTCAAGTCCATAATCTCTTCATGGCGGAGTGGGGTACACAAACATGTTTACATATAATTTTTTTTTGTGGATCCAATACATCTATACCAAAACAACCAATACCAAAGAGGCGGCATATTGCAGTTGCATGTAGAACACAAGAACAATTGTACATTTATTGTGAGTCATTGGCTGATAGGGTATTCTGGGTATTCTGTTTCTTAATAATACGAATAACAACAACAAAAGACGAAGAAATGTAAATTAAACAAAAAATGAAGAAAATTTTTGTGTTAATTGCTAAGTGACCTTGTTTAAACAAAACCGAAACAGAAACGCCCCTTCATCACACATTGTTGCTCATGATGATGATGGAAAGATGCCTATGAGACGATATTTTGTATGTCTGCCCCCACTAACAAATCTCGAAAACTTAAAACCACAGATGATGATGATGATGCTCTGCGAGCGTCTGTGTGTGTTAATGTTTGTATCACGACCACAACAACTTACCTGAAAACTATAGTACATTTTAACGACCCATTGATGATCGGCCTCAACCAATACATCACGTTCAGCACGCACATGGGCCACCTGCTCCTTTTCCAACATATCAGCCTTACGCAAAACTTTCATGGCATACACATGGCCAGTGTCCTTTTTCTGGACGAGACGGACCTCGCCGAAAGCTCCCCGACCGATTACTTTCAACGCCTCGAAATCTTCAACACCCAAACGTAAACGTTTGAGGCGAAGAAATTCCGTTTCTTTTTGGGCATGTTGGAGGCGTTTTTCTTGGCGCTGGGAATCTGTGAGACTTTCATCTTTTAGTTGGGCCTCCAACTTGGCCAGACGTTGTTTACGTTCGCCGTATTGTGTCACCAAATTACTGTAGTAATTTTCCAATGTTACCTTGGCCTTGGTGGCCTTGTCAAGTGTGTGGTCGCTAAAGCGTATGGAAGACCCATCGCTACTCATGGTTTGCTGGTTGCTGCTTCTTGTTCTGATTTGTGGACAAATATTTTCACAAATTAATGGATGTTGTTGTTGTGTGTGTGTTTTTCCACTTTTTCTCCTACTCTTACGCTTAGAAGAAGAACCTTTGTAACCAGGTTCTTTATTTTTGTTGTTGTTGCAATTTTCTTTACTTAATTATTTCCTTGTTTTCCTTGCGTTTCTTTCTTTTTCAATCAATCACACACTTCAGTATTTTCCTTGTTTTTTTTTTTCTTTAATATGTAAATAATTCCGAAATCGTAGGGGGCTGGCTACTTTTTTTCTGCTTCTACTTTTGTTTTTGTGGGCGACAGCAGGCAGGCAGCAACTCGTCCGTCAGAGTCAATACCACCAACCAGCCAACCAATAATACTCTCACACAAAAACACAACTGTTTGTTGTTGTTGCTGTTGTTGGTAGTAGACTGCTACAGAGACTCTTTATTCTTCTATATGTGTAAGAGAAGATGGAAAGAAAAAATAAAACGAAATTCTTTTTTTCTTATTGCCGTTCCGTCAATTTTGTTGCTCGTCTCTTTGTGTCCGCGTTTTAGACATTGAATTTTATTAATAATATTTCCATTTCGTTTTCTGTTTATCACAAATAATCAAATAAATGATTTAATTTTGATGAGTTTTTCTTTATGTTGTAAATTATTTTTCTTCTTACTTCACACTAGGGATCTATAAATCGAATTTGTGCGTAAAAAGCTGTTAGAGTTATGTGGTGACGAATTGAACTCGTTCACAGTAGAGAATTCATGAAATGAACAAAGGGAACCATTTTGAACTAACTCATTTATTGAATTTCATTGATTCACGGCACTTTGTCGAAATTAAAACACAGTAAATAACTTGTTTGAGATAAATGTTTATATTATTTCTGAGAAAAAGGATGAAAAGGCAAAAATTATAAATTGTTATTACGTTTATAGGTGTTTAATAAAAAGATGATGTTGATTTAAGAAAAAGTAAAGGTGTGGTTTTGTTTATAGGTTATGTCATATTAAAAAATACATATCCAGTTTTGAACGCAAAAACTAAAACGACATATACATTACAACTTTTTACCGGTTAACCTACTTTATGGGGATTTATTTGACATATATACAAGGGAATTGACAATTCAAACCCACTGGGTTCTCGAAATTCGGTATAATGTAAACTTACTATAAACTATTTTCTATTAATTCTATTTTCATATAAATGATTTATGTATGCTTCTAGAAGAGTTTAAGGTATTTTTGTATGTAGGAACTCTAGGTTCACTTTAAATGAACCTAAAGCTCAGATTCTTAAGAAGCTGAATGCCTTCTTTTAAAAAGGCTGTGGATTTAAAAGCTAAAAGTCTTCTTTTTCGCAAAGAACTGGATCTCTTCTTCTAAAAGTGCTGAAGATTTTTTTCACAGTAGGGACGGATTGCTAAATAATGGATTGGTAGGATGCCTGGCTTTATCCTCTTCTTTCGTATTACACATGTTGTAAATTCTATGTTGATTTGTCCAGCCTGCCTGAGATTGCAATATTTATGATAAAGCTTTGCATTGCTTGACAACCTAGTATGTTTGATATTGCAGATGGGCTATATCGGTCCATGTATTATGGGTATGAATGAAATAATATGGCGCCCAACGTGATGCAGTAGATTAGAATGCAAAACTTCAAAATATGGTAAATGGCGCGAAACCTTTCTATGGAGGCATGAATAGAACAATATGGCGCCCAACGTAATGCCGTAAATATGAATGAAAAACTTTAAAATATTGTAAATGGCGGGAAACTTTTTATGGAGGATATTTTGAAACATGGAACGCCACATTAGGCTTCAATGCAAGAAGTAAGCTACTATCTGAAGTATATTTTCAATATTCCTATGCACATGTGTTCCATTTTTAGCCAATCGTTCATAATCCGTTGTTTTTTCCCAGTCTAAATCACCCTTAATTTAATATAAAGTAGATAGAAGAAGAGCAAGAACAGCTGTTAACATAAACGACTACAGTAATTTGTGAATTAATATTGTCCCTTTTTAGGTTACTTCCCGAAGTAAATTTTCAAAATTCCGATTCGTGTGTCTTCTATTCTTTGTCAATTTTTAAAAATCTGCTGTCGTTTCCCATTAATTTCCAAAAAAATGCATTTCCTCTATCACACATAAAACACAAAGACTAAAGCACCCTTCATGTAATGTAAAGTGCCAAAGAGAAGAAGAAGAAAAAAACAGCTGTTATCACTAATCGACTACTGTCATTTGTTGAAATAATAACCAGTATTTGGACAACAACACCAACAAAACAATTTTGTAAACAAACAATTTACACTCGAAAAATAATTAATTTAGTTTTATATAAAGAAAAATGTATTAATTTAGCCCAAAAATTTATCCTGGTTTGGCAATTATCAGCTAGCGACCAAAACAAGAGAAAGAAATCCTCTCAGGAGAATCAAAAGAATTTTGTGGAAATCTGCCAATGCCCCACCATGGACTATAATCTACACAAAATATGTCGCATTTGCCTCAAGGAAGGTGTTCCATGCACCTCAATTTATAGCACCGAATTTAGTATGATGCCCTCCAGTATGATGATGATGTGTGCCAAGATACGGGTCTACAAGAAGGATGGCTTGCCGGAGGTGATATGCAACAATTGCATCTATCGTCTGGGGGTGGCCTACCATTTCAAACAGGAATGTGAAAATTCCGATATTCGATTGAGGCAATATTTGGGTTTGCCCGATCGATATGGGTAGGTTTTAAGGGAATTACGAAGATGTAGAATTATTCAAAAAAATTTATTTCAGGGTATGTGATGCAGAGACAAATACTGAAACGAATTGGCCTTCTTTGGAGGCGAATAACAAGGTGCAGGGTGGCTATACAACGGGCAATTCAACGGATTCTGAGGAGGATGAGGAAGAAGATGAACGGAAAAGTCCCAAGAAAAAGAGGTTTGGGGTTCGATTATTAGTTTAATTTTATTTTTTATTATTTTTGTTGGTTTTTTTTTTTCATTCCAGTAAACGACGTTCCCGCTATCAACGTAAACCACCCGAGGAGCACAAGAAACGTGGACCAAAACCCCTACCCAAATTACCGCACACCTGCTATGAATGCAATAAAACCTTTCGATGTGCCGCCCAACTGCAGACCCACATTCGAACACACACCGGTGAGAAACCCTTCGGCTGTGCCTATTGTCCACGACGTTTTGTCCAAAAATACAATTTACACATACACGAACGTACCCACACTGGCTACAAACCATTTCAATGTGAAATTTGTTCGAAACAATTTTCCGCACTGGGTAATTTTCAGGCCCACATGAAGATACACAGTGGTGTACGGGATCAACATTGCCCGGTGTGTCAGAAATCCTTCTACACAGCCGGAGATTTATCGAAACATATGCTCACCCATACGGGTATTAAAAATCATCATTGTGATGTTTGCGGCAAGGCATTTAGTCGTCATCGCGATATGCAGGCCCACAAAAGGAAACTGCATCAAATGGCGAACATGAATAAACGTAGCGATGATGAAGATGAGGAAATTGTTGTTAATTTACCAATGGTGGGTGGTGGCCATCATGGACATGGCCAAACGGAAGCGGCAACAATGGTTTCAACGCCATTGACGGCAGCTGCTCCACCACCACTACCACAACCAATGGCTCCACATCCATCACATATGGCAATGGCACCACCACATCATCCTCATCCCCACTATCATAATCACATGACAGCGGCGGCGCCAAATCCATTGGCAGCGCCTCCACCACCTCCACCCCATCCCCATCATGAAAGTTTACACATGCATCATTTGGGTTTGCAGGCAAATCCTGGTGGCGGTATGACCATGGCTGCACACATAATGGGACCGCCACCAACACATGCTGGCGGTCCGCCACATACGTTGTCAGCAACGGGACCTCAAGCCTTATCCTCAATGATGCACCATACAGCAGCAGCAGCAGCGGGACCACCACCACAACGATTACATCCGTATTAGAGGAAATTGTATTGATAGGTAGACCTTTTTTATTTTTTGTTGTATTTATGTATATAAAATTGTATTATTTACAATAAATCAATAGATAAAATATTTAAAATGTTTATCTCCCTATCAAAAAATATCCATATTGGTTCACCTTTACGTGTAGCCTTCACCTAACTATAACCTCAAATTTTCGGCATTTTGAGATTTTAGATACCGTTTTTCAGTTGATTTGATTGTAATTTCATAATTTGGGTTTTCATGGTGTAGGAAATCTCCATACCAAAAATAATCCACATTGGTTCACTTTTAGGTATAGTCTTCACATAACCTCAAAATTTCGAATTTTTGAGATTTAGCATGTATGCTTTAACTGAATTGCCTTTAATTTCATAATTTGGAATCTCATGGTTTAGCAAATCTCCCTACCAAAAATAATCCATGTTGGTCCACCTATAGGTATAGCCTTCATATAACCATAACCTCAAATTTTCGGATTTTTGAGATTTTGGATACATTTTATGAATCGAATTGGCTGTAATTTCATATTCTGGATTCTCATGGTATATCAAATCTCCCTACCAAAAATAATCCATATTGGTTCACTTTTAGATATAGTCTTCAAAAATTTCAAATTTTTGAGATTTAGCATGTATGCTTTAACCGAATTGCCTTAAATTTCATAATTTGAGTTCTCATGGTGTAGTAAAACTCCCTACCAAAAATGATCCATATTGGTTCGCCTTTAGGTATAGCCTCCATATTACGATCACCTTAAAAATTCGGATTTTTGAGATTTTGGATACATTTTTTCAGCCGAATTGGCTGTAATTTCATATTCTAGATTCTCATGGTATAGCAAATCTTCCAACCAAAAATTATCTATTTCGATTCACTTTTAGGAGTAGCCTCCATATAACGATAACCTCAAAATTTCGATGTTTTGATATTTTTGACGTATTTTTTAAGACGAATTGGCTGTAATTGTGTAATTTGGGTTCTCGTTAGGTCACAAATCTCCCAACTAAAAATAATCCATATTGGTTCATTTTTAGATATAGCCTCCAAATAAAGATAAACTCAAAAGTTTCGGTTTTTTTGAGATTTTTGATGCATTTTATGAACCGAATCGGCTGTAATTTCATAATTTGGGTATTCATTGGGTAACAAATCTCCCCACGAAAAATTATTGATATTGGTTTGCTTTTAGATAAAGCCCCCATATAATGGTAACCGAATATTCGGGCCTTTGGATACACTTTCCAGCATCATTGATTGTATTTTAAAGCAAATCAGCTGTTTAACAAAAAAATTCTGTGCAAAACCATTATTTTGAATTGACTTTACATTATAATAAGGTCATCCAGGGAGGCCTCCAGCTGGATATCAGCTGCAACTCAAGTTTGCTGTCAAAATTCATTATTGTGAACTGACGTCTATTGTGAAAACGTAAACAAAGTTCAATATTTTGACATTAGACTTGAAAAAAGAAACAGCCGACTTTCGCTGGGTGACCTTATTAATAGATCTTGCATTATAACAACTTAAATATCTTTGCAATTTTTGACATTAACTTGCAGTAAAAACAGCTGTTTTTGCTTTCTGTGCAATTCTATTTATTGTATTAATTTGTACTATTGGAAAAAGTTCGGGAACAAAGCACTTACCAAGTCCTATGAATAAAGTTGTCCAGACCTATGGATATCACAGCAGCTGCTCTATTTTGCTGTCAGAATCCATTATTGTGAATTGACTTCCATTATGAAAACGTAGTAAAATTTTTTACATTATACTTGAGATAAAAACAGCTGACCATCAGGGAGAATAGCTGGATATCCGCGCCACTCAAGTTTGCTGTCAAAATGCATTATTGTGAATTGACAGACATTATGAAAACATAAACAAAGTCGAAATTTTTGACATTACACTTGAGAAAAAAACAGCTGTTTTCGATTGCTACCTGACAGCTGACTTTTGCCAGCTGGTTGACCTTAGATCTTGGCACTTACCTTCTTATTTAGAAATAATGCATAATTTTTTTATAGGTTATGAAAATATTTTTTGTTATTTTATTTCGTTTTGTTTTTAATTTTCTTATCTCATTTATTTATTTGTGTTATTTTTGTTTTGTATTTTTTGGTTGCAATTTTTTGTTGTGTGTCGAATCTTTTTTTTGTATATAATATTTATTATTATTTAGTTATTTTTTTTTCTTAATTAAACCTTGGTCACAGACATGTACAATATTATTTATTTGTTTTGTATATATGAATATTTTTTATTCGTTACACTTTGAATATTTTTTTTAATTAATTTTGTTTTATTTCCTTTTTGCCAAGAATTCACAATTGAAAATTTAATTAAATTTCAGCATTTTTGTTTTTAAATTTAATATTTTAGTTTTGTTTGTATGTTTTTTTTGAATATAAAATACAATGAAAATTGTGTTTTAAATATTTAATAATTTTTTGTTTTCTTAAAATTTAATTAATGTACGTAAGTGAAAAGTATGTTATTTTGATGAGACAGATTTTCAAAAATATACATATAGATAAGTTAAATATTAAATTTTTGTTCATAAATTATTTAAATGTTTTCTTTTTGCCATCATAGACATTAGTTTGGTAATTAATTAATTTGTTTTTTTTTATTATTTATTTGTATGTCTGACAAAATAGTTCACAATTTGGCTGTATTATTTATATATATATAGTAGAACAAATTAATATATATTAATTACATAAATTATGTATTAATTTACACAATGATTATATTTTCCACGATAGATTTTAACTTATTGTTTACATTGTTAAAACTAGGCGTGTGTACAGACCACATGTAACACATGTAAAGCCGAGATTACATTACTATCTCAGTGCGGCCTGGCCACATTGCAAAACCACTGAAATGAGGCTGTTATTATATGAAGTGTTGAATTAAATTTATAATATTTTGAGATTTAATGTAATTTTTTATTATTTAATATTAAAAATTAAATGTTTTTTAATTAAATTTCATTAATGACATTAAAATATACAATTTTTTGTTTATTTTGTACAAAATGGAAAATGTGTCAGACAGACGGGTTTTTTTCTTTTTTTGATAATAAAACTAGAATTTCAGTTAAATTCAAAGAACACAAATTGTTTACATTATTTATTCCATTTAATAATACACAATTAAAAAATAATTTCCTTTTTTAATTTCTGTTATATCTATTTGTTTATTTATTTATATTTTTGATACTCACTGAATTTTCATTGTTTTTCTTTACAACTCACCGTTTTTTCAATACTTTTTTGCTTTTGCGAATTTCTATCTATATATCATTCTTTCTATTATTAGCACCTTTATTTATTATCACACTTTCTCTTAAAATATTATTTCTTATTTTTTGTTTTTTTTTTTAGGTTAGGTTGTGTTTTTTTTATTTTTTGGATACCTAACCTAAAATTTATTTATTTCGTTTGAAAGGAAATGATACATTTATATAAAAAAACAAAAATTAATACAAGTCAAAAATTATAACACAATTGAGACACATTTTTGTCGGTTCCGATACGTAAAACTTTTCAACAAGGCCTTTTAAAAAGGTCATCAAGGGAAATCAGCTGTTTCTCAAAATCCATTATTGTGAATTGACTTCTATTATGAAAACGTAAACAAAGTCCACGTTTTTGATGTTAGAGTTGGGAAAATACTGCTGAATATCGCTTTTTGCGTGACCTTATTAATAGATCTTGATCAAGGTTTGTTAAAAAGGTCATCCAGTGAGATCAGCTGCTTCTCAAAATCCAGTTGCTGTCAAAATACCTTATTGTGAATTGACTTCCATTATGAAAACGTAAACAAAAGACAAATTTTTGATATTAGACTTGAAAAACAACAGCTGAATATCGGTGACCAGCTGCAAATCCAGGGAGACCAGCTGCTTCTAAAGTTTACTGTCAAAATCCACTATAGTGAACTGACTTCCATTGTGAAAACGTAAACAAAGTTCAATTTTTTGACATTAGACTTGAGAAAAAACATCTGACTTTCGCTAGCTGGGTGACCTTATTAATAGATCTTGAACCTGATCAAGGTCTATTAATAAGGTCACTGTGGGAGTCCAGCTGAAAATCAGATGCTTCTTAAATTTACTGTGAATATGCTTCCCAAAGGTGTGGATTTTTTTTTAATATTTTTTTAAAAGGGCAGAGCAGAGCTGAATGCTAACGGACGCGTCCACAGGTTGCGGATAGTGGGAAGCCCAATATTATTCATTGGGTAGCTGTGAATAACAAATAAACTGTCGCGGACAATCAGCGGGCTCAGGGCGAGAGTCTCGGAGGAAATGACCGAGTACCTATGATCCCTGGGCCGACGAGGCGGGAATGGCACCCCTAAATAACCATCTCAAAGGTCTGGGTTACTACCTTTTAAAAAGTAACCCTCCTAACGCTGGGGTGTCATGCGACCTCGTGCCCATCAGCGTTCTACGGTTTGCAGTCAGGGTCCCGACTGTATTGGAACGAAGCCTTGTTGTTGATACCTGGGCGCCTCAACAAGCTTATTCAGGCTTAGCTATCAAGTGTGTCCTTGCCATGGTAAGTGGCTATGCAATGGTCGATCTCAATCCCTCACATTAGCCTCAACAAGCTTACTCAGGGTTAGCTGCCAAGTCCTTGCCATGGTCGACCTCAATACCTCACATACAGCATCCCGAATCATTAACTCTGGAATGACTCGCCCTTGTCAGACGAGGAAGACATAATGGAAACTACAGTGATTAGCAATACGGTGAAAAACACGATAGCGACCATGGTGTCTCCTCCGAAGCAAGGAGAGTCTTCCCATTTGCTGACGAGGGAAGTAAACCCTGGCGAGGTTGAAGATCTGCACTCAATCTCCACGGCCTGTAGTGATCCTGCAAGATTACTCAGGCAGTTGGCTGTCGAAACGGATACTGGTACTAGATGAGACCCCCGTCTCTTTCTCAAATACTGATATAGTGCTCATCCAGGAGCCGTAAGATGACTGGCTTGGGCGATAAACAGTACACGGCTTTGACCGCATCCAACGGAGAGAAGTTAAGAACGTGTATTCTTGTCAAAAAAGAGCATAATTTAATGCTTCTTTCCAAATTTCAGCAATGGAGATATGACGACAGTCAGGGGTACCTCGAAGCCCCTGATAGTATCTGCCGTCTACCTCCCCTACGAGGTTCCTAACCCGCTCGGTATGGAAGTGTGCCGCTAAATGGAGGAGATGGGCAAATTGGTGATCTCATCATCGGGTGTGAGGTCAACGCACGCACATCACTTCCACTGGGGTAGCAGTAACACCAACACGAGAGGTGTTGGAAAGTCCACGCATTCTCAGGACCTTGGAAAATAAATATTGGATTTTTTAAAATAATTTTTGAAGGCCTATAAAAGGCGTGGTTTTTATTAATAAGGCCTTCAAAAATTATTAAAAAAAATCCACGCCTCTTATAGGCGTTGAAAAAAATTATTGGATTTTTTAAATAATTTTTGAAGGCCTATAAAAGGCGTGGATTTTTTAAATAATTTTTTGAAGGCCTTATTAAAAAATCTACGCCTTATTTACACAAGGATCATATTATTTTCCACGATAGATTTTTACTTATAGTTTACATTGTTTAAACTAGGCGTGTGTACAGACCACATGTGTAACACATGCAAAGCCGTGATTACACTACTATCAGCGCGGCCTGGCCACACTGCAAAACCACTGAAATGAGGCTGTTATTATATGAAATGTTGAATTTAATTTAATGTAATTGGAGATTTATTTTATTAATAAAAAATCCAACATTGTTTAAATTTTTAAAACTAAAAAAATTAACCAAAAAAAAAAAATTGAAATAAAACACACTTTCAAACTATGTTGTTATTTTTTCAAAAAAATATCTATTTTTCTCATTCTCTTTTTCTTCATTTTCATCATTTGTAATGGGTTTTTGTTTTAATATTTAACAACAAAATAGTATTTTTTTTTTCAATTAATTAAATATAAATAAGTTTTGTAAAAATAATAATATTAAAAAAATTAAAATAATATTAATAATAAAAATTAGCTTGTTTGTGTGTATGTATATTATATATAAAATATAAAATTAATGCTAAAAATTAGCGAACTTTTAGAAGTTCCTTTAAATATTGCCTTTAGAAAAAAATTAATTAATTAATTAAAATTATTATTTAATTTAAATCATGCTACATGGTTTTTTATTGCTATTTTAATAATAAAAAATAAAATAAAAGAACATGGACAACAAATTGAAATTAAAAAAAATGTATAACATGTTGGCCATTAGTTTATATAACAATTTTTTTTATTAATTAAGGCCATTGAAAAACTAATTTGTTGTTGCTCGTTATAGGAGTAAAAAGAAATAAAAATGATAGGAAATTATTTTTAAAAAATCTTTTTGCTTGTTTCGATGCTCATTTTTAGTTTTTTTAAAAATATGATTTTTTTTAATTTAAAATTAATTGTTTTTAGTGTTAAAAAATGAACTAAAAATAGAAAAAAATAACTAAAATTTTACGCTTACAGTGTAGAGTATGTGTTTTTATATGTACCTATGTATATATGTAAAAAAAGAACACGTTTAAAATAATATATGCACATTGTTTGTTTGTTGTTGTTTTTGTTATTGTTTAGCGTGTGTTGTTTTGTTTTAATGTATTAGAACACACAATAATACAGTAATTTCAATATTTAATTTTTTTTTTAAATATAAACTTCCATCATTTTTTAATCTTGATCATAATTTGGGGGTTTTGTTTTTAACTACAATAAAAATTAAAAACTATATTTTATACTTAATTTCAAATATTTTTTTTGTTAATATATACTGTATATTAGTATATAAATATATATTATGTTATTGTATATATATGCTAAATTGTATATGAATTTTATTTATTTTTATTTTATTATTTAATTTTTTTAATAATTAAATTTCATTACTCTATGGGTATTCTCACACAATTTGTTGTTGTTCCTTTTCTTCTTAATATTCTTTATGTTGTTGTCATATTTTAAAGCTTATCAACTAAAATATTTTGAATATTTCATCTTCATTTTCATGTTTACATTTCAGAATTTAATTTTTTATTAGCGATTTTTTTTTGTAGACTTGTGTGTTTATTGTTTTTGTGTGTGTGTGTTTTTTTGTTGTTGTCTTCCTATTTTCTAAAATTTCATTAATATTGTTTTGACCCCTAATAAGTTTCGAACATTCTCGTTGTATTTGATTAGCACAACCTTTGATGCGCAAATATTGAGTTTCTCACCGGCGCACAAAAGTTGCAGACATGTCGCCTTCTCCAGGAAATCCGACATTTTCAATTCACGCATCAGACTTTTGTGGGCAGAGGCGGCCGCAGCGGAAGATGATTGGGGATAGATCTGTAAATAAAAAAACAAAAAAGAGAAAAATTAAAAATAATTCTAAAATTTATAAAAAATATATTATAAAAATATTTTTTGAAGGATTTTTAAAGAATATTTTTTCCAAGACCTATAAAAGATTAAAAAAAAATTGTTTTTCAAGATTTAAAAACAAAATTCAAGATTTTTTAAAAAAAAATATTTTTCCAAGATTTTTTAAGAAAATATTTCTTCAAAATTTAAAAAAAAAAGTTTTCAAGATTTTTTAAAAAATATTTTTTCAAAAATTACCAAATGCTAGGATTTTTTTACAAATATTTTTTCAAGAACTACCAACAAGCTTCGATTTTAAAAAATTGTTATTAGAGGTCAAATAAAGGCGTTTTTACATAACGCCAAATTCCAAAGGCGTGGATTTTTTAAAAAATATTTTTTCAAGGACTACCAAGGCGTGGATTTTTTAAAAAATATTTTTTCAAGGACTACCAAGGCGTGGATTTTTTAAAAAATATTTTTTCAAGGACTACCAAGGCGTGGATTTCTTAAAAAAATATTTTTTCAAGGACTACCAAGGCGTGGATTTCTTAAAAAAATATTTTTTCAAGGACTACCAAGGCGTGGATTTTTTAAAAAATATTTTTTCAAGGACTACCAAGGCGTGGATTTTTTAAAAAATATTTTTTCAAGGACTACCAAGGCGTGGATTTTTTAAAAAATATTTTTTCAAGGACTACCAAGGCGTGGATTTTTTAAAAAATATTTTTTCAAGGACTACCAAGGCGTGGATTTTTTAAAAAATATTTTTTCAAGGACTACCAAAGCGTGGATTTTTTAAAAAATATTTTTTCAAGGACTACCAAGGCCTTGATTTTTTAAAAAAATATTTTTTCAAGGACTACCAAGGCGTGGATTTTTTAAAAAATATTTTTTCAAGGACTACCAAGGCGTGGATTTTTTAAAAAATATTTTTTCAAGGACTACCAAGGCGGGGATTTTTTAAAAAATATTTTTTCAAGGACTACCAAGGCGTGGATTTTTTAAAAAATATTTTTTCAAGAAATACCAGGGCGTGGATTTTTTAAAAAAAAAATTTCCAAGAATTACCAAGGCGTGGATTTTTTAAAAAATATTTTTTCAAGAACTACCAGGGCGTGGATTTTTTAAAAACTATTTTTTCAAGGACTACCAAGGCGTGGATTTTTTAAAAAAAAAATTTTCCAAGAATTACCAAGGCGTGGATTTTTTAAAAAATATTTTTTCAAGAACTACCAGGGCGTGGATTTTTTAAAGAATCGATTTTTTCAAAGCCTTACCAGGGCGTGGATTTTTTAAAGAATCGATTTTTTCAAAGCCTTACCAGGGCGTGGATTTTTTAAATAATTTTTTCTTAATTATTTAAAAAATCCACGCCTCTAATAGACCTTCAATAATGTTTAATTCTAATCGGTTCAGATTTAAATATAGCGCACCCATATAAAATTTCGTCCGATTTCATTTAAATGGGGAACCATATACCCCACACGCATGTCCGATTGTCACGAAATTTTGCACAGGCGACTGAATGGAGTCCAGAATGATCTGCGTCAAGTTTAGTTCGAATCGGTTCAAATTTCGATATATAAAAAGAATCCCGATTTTATGTAGTCTACCAAAGACCCTATGTTCGTCCAATTTGCATGAAATTTTGCATAGCCTACTGAATTACGTCTAGAATGACGTGTACCAAATTTGCTTTAAATCGGTTCAGATTTAGACATAGCTCCCATATAGAATATTTTCCGATTTTGCGTAAATAGACCCTAAGTCTGGCCGATCGAAACGAAATTGGGAATCGCGTACGGAATTGACTCTACAATTATATGTACCGAATTTGATTTAAATCGGCTATGTTTTAGATACAGCTCTCCTTATATAATTTCTTCCGATTTCATATTGAGGGACCTTAAGTATGCCCGATTGACACGCAATTTGGCATAGCTTTCGGAATTAACTCTACAATGATGTGTGTCAAATTTGAATTTAATCGGTTAAGTTTCAGATATAGCTCCCCTAATATAATTTCTTCCGATTTCATATAAAGGGACCCTTAGTCTGTCCGATTGTTTCGAAATTTTTCATATCGTCCTGTATTGGGTCTACAATGATGTGTGTCAAATTTTCTTTTAATCGGGTATGTTTTAGGTATAGCTCCCCTTATATAATTTCTCCGATTTCATATTAAGGGACCTTGTGTCTAAAATGGCGTGTACCAAATTTGCATCGGTTAAGTTTTAGGCATAGCCCCCCTTATATTATTTTTTTTCGATTTCATATAAATGGACCCTACGTCTGGCCGATCTACACGAAAAATGGACATAGCGTACGGAATTGACTCTACAATTATGTGTACCATATTTGCATTTAATGGGTTAAGTTTCAGATATAGCTCCCTTTATATAATTCCTTCCGATTTTATATAAAGGGACCCTAAACCTGTCAGATTGTCTCGAAATTCTGCATATCGCACTGAATTGTTTCTAGAATGGCGTGTAGCAAATTTGCATTTAATCGCTAAAATTTTACATATAGCTCCTCTTATATAAATTCTTCCGATTTCATATTAAGGGACCTTAAGTCTGTCCGATTGACACGAAATTTGGCATAGCGTTCGGAATTAAATCTACAATTATGTGTGTCAAATTTGCATTTAATCGGTTAAGTTTCAGATATAGCTCCCCATATATAATTTCTTCCGATTTCATATAAAGGCATCCTAAGTCTGTCCGATCGACACGAAATATAGCATAGCGTGTGGAATCGACTCTACAATGATGTGTACCAAATTTGCTTTAAATCGGTGAAGGTTTAGATACATCTTCCCTTATATAATTTCTTCCGATTTCATATAAATGGGCCCTTAAGTCTGTCCGATTGTTTCGAAATTTTGCATATCGTATTGAATTGGGTCTAGAATGATGTGTATCAAATTTGCATTTAATCGGTTAAGTTTTAGATATAGCTCCCCTTATAAAATTTCTTCCGATTTCATACGATTGTTTCGAAATTTTGCATATCGTACTGAATTGAGTATAGAATGACGTGTGTAAAATTTGCTCTTTTAGGCCCTGGTAAAAATGATTTAAAAATCCAAGCCTTATAGAAGGCTATGGAAAAAAATTATTTAAAAAATCCACGCCTTATATAGACCCCGGAAAAATATTCTTCTATTAATTTTGGTTTGAGTTTTTTGTTCCTTACCTTATTCAATAGAGTATCCTTTGATTTAACCTTAAGTAAATTGCACAAATCACTCAGGAGCACCCATTTGTCATTGGTACCCTCGTCCTTGAGTAAATACAGTGGTGGCAGTAGAATGTCTGCCTCTTCGAATTCAAACATTTCACCATCACTGTCGGAGGAATTTTCCTGCACTAATAAATCATCAGCTGATTTATTGTTGTTTCCATTAGTCGAAGTAGATGTGTTGTTCTTGTTGGCAGAATTAGTTGTTGTTGTCGTAGTATTAGAAGTTGCATTCTTTTGCAGCGAATTGAAATGACCATCGATTTTATCGAGTACTACTGCACATTTGTCCATCATAACAGTCTTTATTGTTGTCTCCCCTTTAGTTGGATGTGGTTGTTGTTGTTTTTGTGATGATGACGATGTGTCTCCACCACTTGTTGCTTTTGAAGCATCGATATTATTGCTGGTACTGCCAGTAGTACCACTGTTGTCACCTCCTTTAGTTGGACCATTTTGTGTGGCAACCGGGTGTTGAGAATTATTGCCAGTTGCCACACCAGTGCTATTATTATTATTTGTTGTTGTTGTATTGAGCACTTGTTGCTTTTTAGTTTTTAATATTAAATTATTATTATTATTGTTGTTGCTGTTGTTAATTATTAACGAAGAACCTTTACGTAAAAATGGAGCTCGGCTCGTATCACACAATGGATTCGGGGCACCCTCAAAAACATTATAACCGCATTCTGAAGGATCTATAGGATAACAAAAAAATACAATTAATTATAAAATTCAAATATTTATTATATGATGTTCGAACCATACCATATATTTCCCATGGCCCATTGAATTTCCATGGCTTACGTTCAGGTCCCATACTTTGTACATCTATTAAATGATTATTTAAAATATCACGCATTGTTGTGCTTGAAGCTAACATTAAGGGAGTTTGACCTGCAACGAAATATAAAATAAAAAATATTTATTAAAATTAGGTCCCGAAAAAAAAAATTAAAAAATCCACGCCTTATATAGACCTCGAAAAATGGACCCTAAGTCTGTCCGATTGTTTCAAATTTTGCATATCGTCCTGAAATGGGTCTAAAACGATGTGTGTCAAATTTGCTTTTAATCGGTTAAGTTTTAGATATAGCTCCCATATAAAATGATTTTCCGATTTCATATAAAGGGACCCTGAGTGTGTCCGATTCTTTCGAAATTTTGCATATCGTCCTGAATTGAGTCTACAATGATGTATGTTAAATTTCCTTTCAATCGGTTAAGTTTTAGATATAGCTCCCATATAAATTTTTTTCCGATTTCATATAAAGGGACCCCAAGTGTGTCCGATTGTCTCGAAATTTTGCATAACGCACGGAATTGACTCTACAACGATGTGTACCAAATTTGCTTTAAATCGGTTAAGCTTTAGGTATAGCTCCCCTTATATAATTTCTTCCGATTTCATATAAAGGGACCCTAAGAGTCTGTCCGATCGACATGAAATTTAGCATAGCGTACGGAATTGACTCTACAATTATGTGTAGCATATTTGCATTTAATCGGTTAAGCTTTAGGTATAGCTCCTCTTATATAATTTCTTCCGATTTCATATAAAGGCATCCTAAGTCTGTCCGATCGACACGAAATTTGCCATATCGTGCTGAATTGTGTCTAGAATGACGTGCACCAAATTTGAATTTAATCGCTAAAATTTTACATATAGCTCCCCTTATATAATTTTTTCCGATTTCATATAAAGGTACCCTAAGTGTGTTCGATTGTTTCGAAATTTTGCACATCGTCCTGAATTGGGTCTACAATGATGTGTGCGAAATTTGCATTTAATCGGTTAAGCTTTAGGTATAGCTCCCATATAAATTTTTTTCCGATTTCATATAAAGCGACGTAAGTCTAAATTTGGCATAGCCTACCGAATTAAGTCTAGAATGACTTGTGCCAAATTTGCTTTTAATCGGTTATGTTTAAGATATAGTTCCCATATAAAATTTCTTCCGATTTTAGATAAATTGACCCTAAATTTGACCGATCGACACGAAATTTTGCATATTGTCCTGAATTGGGTCTACAATGTTGTGTATTAAATTTGATTAAAATCGATTAAATTTTAGATATATCTCCCCTTATATAAGTTCGTCCTATTTCATATAAATGGACCCTAAGTCTGTCCGATTGACACGAAATTTTGCATATCGTCCTAAATTCGGTCTAGAATGATGTGTATTAAATTTGATTTAAATCGATGAAGATTTATATATAGTTCCCATTTATAATATCTTCCGATTTTGGATAAATGAACCATAAATTTGTCCGATCGACACGAAATTTTGCACAGTTGACTGAATTGGGTCTAGAAAGAAGTGTGCCAAATTTGCTTTTAATCGGTTAAGTTTTAGATATAGCTCCCATTATAAATTTCTTCCGATTTTGAATAAATGGACTGTAAATTCGTCCGATCGATATGAAATTTTGCATATCGTCGTGAATTGGGTCTAGAATGATGTGAATTAAATTTGATTTAAATCGGTTAAAATTTGGATTTAGGTCCCATATAAAATCACTTCGGATCTTGGGTAAATCGGTCCTAAATCGATACTATATTTAGCATAGCATACCTAAATGAATCTAGAATGACGCGTGCCAAGATTCAGTTGTAGCTTCCATATATATATTCTATCGATTCCGATGTAAAGGGAGCCTCAAAGTCCCTACCTCTGTCCCAGATTGACTCGATATTGGGTCTAAAATAAAAATTGCACATCCTTCCAACTCACCTGAATATGTCGCCAGTAGCGGATCAGCACCATAGGCCAATAGCAAACGTACAATCTCTTCATGATCATTTTCACTAGCCTCATGCAACGGCCGTATACCCGAATGTGCGGCAGCCGAATGATTAGCACCATATTGTAACAATACTCTGGCTATATCCAACCAACCATTGGTGCAGGCCTCATGTAACGGTGTATAGCCAGCATTATCTTTTTGATCGGGATTCATATTCATCCGTTCCAGACAATAGACCACAACATCGATATAACCCTGACGGGCGGCCTTATGCATTGTACTCTGTCCGACACCTTTATTGAGGACCCATTTTTGTATTTCCCGACTAACATCATCTTCTGTCTTCACTTTATTTTCATATTCATCGGCATCCATTTTTTCCGATTTCACTGAGAAGTGATGCGGATGCGAGGAATTGTTGGAATTATTGTGTGAATTGTGAAGAGCATTTGCGGGGGTGTTGGATGAGGATGATGGCTTCTTCTTTTTACGTATATAATCGAAACCTGAGCTACCCTTGCGGCGTAGATATTTACCACGTTTTTTGCGTATGGTGGAGGTGGTTTCCGACTTCTGATCATCCTTGAGTTCATCGGGATCCATAACACTGGTGCTCTCCGTATCGACTTCCTCTTGTTTGATGTTTAGAGAGGAGGAATTGTTGGAATTCAGTGAGGTGGGGAGTAGAAGTTTTCGTGCCCCCGCCGTTCGACTGAATCGCCCTGACTTATCGGAGCTAATGACAATATTCATTTTCTGCAGGAATTGTTCGTATGTTTGTTCGTAGGTCATTTTCTCTACCCCAAGGCCGCCGTTGTTGTCGGGAGTTTGGGTCATTTCTGGTGGTGCCGAGGCTGGGCGATCATCTCCGACGAAAATTTCGCGGATATTTTCCCGTTTCTGTTGCATTTTGGATTCGGTGCGAGTTTTCGTCGGCAGCACTGTGGTCTCGAAAATGCTGAAATGCCGCTTTTTACCACTTGTTGCCGATTCATTGTCATCATCCTCATCCTCGTCGGATGATGGCCTCAGAGGGGGTAACATTTGTAGCTCACTGGACTCGGTGGTCTGCGATGTCTCACTGAACATACCACAATTGTTACTGCTATTGGCATAATTTTTACCAATTACACAGGAGAGACCGCCAGGTGTGGAGGTCGTGGTGGTGGCGGTGGAACTGCTGCTACTTTTCGGGGTGTTTGAAGGGGTATTTGCGGGTTTCGAAGCTGTTGTGGTTGTTGATTTATTGCTAACATTGAGGCCAGAGGCTTTTGTGACCCTGGAGTGTAGCAAATCGATAATCGATATGGGTTCATCCTCAGGATGGCCTCTTGATTTTTCATTGGAGTTCGAAGTCTTTGTTTTCACGGAGGAGGAGTTTAATTTGTCATTTTTCAAGGCTTTCAAATTGTTTTTCTTCTTTTTCTTGGCATCCAGGGCGGAGGCATGGCGCTCCAAATCCGGCAAAGAGGCGGCAATTTTATGGGCCGCCGGATGTTTAATACTAATGAGGCTGGGAGGTACCTTGAGGGCCCGTTTGAAACGATATAACTCCAAAACATTGGGGTCATGGAGGTTTTCAGGTTTATTTGTTCCTCCTTTGGTTGGGGTTCCGCCGCCACTTTCCTTGGAACCTTGGTTTTTAATTTTGTTGTTGTTCTGGTTCTGCAACTTCTTATCCTTTGCCTTTAAATGATTCAAGGCCATCACCTTCCTTTCCAACTTGGCCTTGAGCCTTGTCGATTTTATAACCCCACATTCTCGACTCAGGCCCCCCGATTCCAAATAACTATTCACCGTGTTGACATATTTTCGAACATATTTCCTTTTGATTTTCGTGGTGGAGTTCCGTATAATTTTATCATTCCTCAAAACTTTACTATTGGCCATTTGGGCCTCCATCTCCTTTTTAAGCTTTGAGCGGGTCATGGTATTCAAACCGATTTTAAATTTTCCTACAGGTTTGCCGGAAATGTTGTTGGGTTTTTTAGTTGGCGAGGAAGACGAGGTGGAGTTGGAGGTATTGGTTTTGTCTTTCCTTGATTGATCCTGCTTGGTATCACTTTCACTGGAACTGTTGCCGGAAGATGAGGATGCCGATCCTCCAGAAGACGACGAAGAGCCTGATGAAGATGTTGCCGACTTGCCAGATTCTTTGTGTGGAGTTTTCTTGGGATTCTCCTTATCCTCCGGGGTCTTATTTGCTTTCCGATTTTCCTTAGATTTTTCTTTCGCTTCCGATTCCGCCTCCGGGAGTTCTTTTTTAATTTCGATTTTATTCGTTTTGGGGTCCTTTTCAGGTAGCTTGGTTTTTTCCTCTTTCTTCTTTGACTTTTCTTCCTCTTCACCTTTCTTCTCCTCTTTTACCTTAATTTCCTTGGCCTCCGCCGAACCCTTCTTTTCCATGTTATTCAGTAACTTCGAGGGCATTTCCTTTTTGAAAGCCAGGGTGGTAAGGGTGGTGGGCTTTAATTTCTTGTCCTTCTTATCTGTTTGGGCGCCACCACTTGATGACGATGACGACGACGTCGACGAAGAATCGGAACCACAATCGGAAAATTGATTTTTATTCTCTTGGTTTTGATTCGAGGAGGAATTGTTCTCATTACTGGTGGTGTTACTGGGCTTGGACTTGAGTTTATTTTTCGCCTTCATCAGAGGCTTCTTGAGGCGTTCAGTCTTTCGTTTGTCCAATTCATCTTCCGTTTCCGAAGAGCTATCCTTGTTACTTTGAAGGCGTTCCGCCAACCGCTTTTCCTGCTGGTAGCGTTTCTTTTCCCTACCCAACTTATTGAGCTTCTTATGCAGAATACCCGTGGAGGAGGATGGTGAATTCAAAGGGTCTTGATTTAGGGAGGACGATTTCGAATCCATACCACCATCAAAGTGTTGAGGAAAAGAGGTCCGCGAGGTGGTATCAGGTGCAGCGATTTCATTGTTAAGTTTCGATTTTTCCAAGGAAGCGGCGGCTGGAGGTGCGGGTTCTGAAGCCTTGGGTTCTTCTTTTATTACTGGAGCGGATCCTATAGCCGTATTAATATTTACCAGCCCCGGTATTAAAGACTTCTTGGCCGGTTTGGTTATCAGCTGTTCGACGAAATTATTGCAGGTGTTGCTCCAGCCAAAATCAAGCAGATTTTTTTCGGAAAAATCCTCCTCCAAACCGGGTATGGCAATTAATTCCTCTACCGTGGATTCGGGTTCTTCTTCTTTGATTTTGAGCGAGGGAGTAGCTGCTGGAGGTGGCGGTGATGGAGTTGTTTGTGGTCTTGCTGCCGGTGAGGGTGCTGGAGATTCTTTTTTGATATTTAATAATCCTGCCGCACAGGTCCCAGACCTAATCGGACTACCTTCAATTTCATTCACCTGAGATGTAGGTGGTGTGGGTGTGGGTGTTGGTGCCGGGGTAATTGTTGTGCTGGCCGCCTGTGGTGGTGGTGGATTAAAGGTAAAACCTTTAAGTTCGGCTTTTGTTCGGATACGCGGTTGATGGCTGGTGGGGGTGGTTGTGGTGGTTTGAGTAATCATGGGTTCGGGTTTTGGCTCCCCGATAACCACCCCGGTTGGGGTTAAGGGTTCTTGTTTACACACAACCCCCGACATTAAGGGTTCCAACTTATCCACTACCGGTAGAGGAGCCAAGGATGTGTGCTTTACATTATTCACAATAACCGGAGCCTGATTCTTGACCCCACTGCTGGCTATTACCCCACCACCTGGGTTATTTCTCAGCAGCAGCTCATGCTGATTGGACTCATTGACAGCTATAACCGAAATATCAGCAGGTCTCATGGGTATTATGGGAGGCTTGGGAGAATCCAGCGAATAACGGGATTGTTTATTTAAAGGTTCTCCCAATGCGGAAGCCGAGGAGGATGCGGAGGACATTTGATGTGAATACTCTTGAATGTGACGTTTTCTAAAATTGGGATTCCGTTCACAACCCTGTGAGGTATTCGAAGGCGAGGGACCAGCTTCGCGTAATGCAGATGCAGGGGCTGGAGGTATCACAGTTTTACCCATCGGACCATAATTACCATTTTTCAAAGGTAACGGCATTATACTGGTATCGGGTGGTAAACGTTCCACAGCGGCCAGGGTGTGATGCGATGTTGAAATGGAAGAAGAGGAGGAAGATGCTGAAGCCACCTCCAGGGGTATCCTCGGCTTGGGTTCGGATTTTATAACACTGGCATAGGGATTGGTTTCCAAAACACTTGGCCTTGTTTGTTGTTGGTGTGGCGGTAAATTGTGGCGATGATGGGGTGCTATTGGCCCCACCGCATCCCTTTCGATTTTAGGCCCAGTCTTTATCACACACGAACTGGGGGCTGCAGGTTCATACCCAGAGGACAACGACGGCGAAGAGTTCATGCTACCGGCCTTTATGTGAGGACTTCCTGAAGACATCATTATTTCACCCGCACCTCCAGTACTACGTCTTCCTGTATAGGGGCTGGGATGACGTTCTGCTGGATGTGGTGGTGCTGCTGGATATCCCGAGGATCCTATGGGGGATACGCTATTTGAATGTGTGGCCCCTGACATAACAATATCCCTTGTGGGTGGTGTATAATTCCGACTGCTACGCTCCAATGAACTGTGTCGGGAATTATGTGGACTCGGTCGCCGACTGCTGCTGCTGCTGGCGGTAATATCAACGGCTGCACCACCCGGCTCAAAGGCATGCACCGAAAACACCGGTGTAGAATCGACCCGAGGCAAGGTATAACGGCCCTCGGCTCCAGACGACGATGATGACGTGGCGGCTGATAAATTCGGTGTAGAACGCCGCTGCGGATATTTGTACTCTGTCGAATCGGCCTTGGTCTTGACGGTGCGCATGGAAAGATCCAAGGGTGAGGTTGTGGTGGCTGTGATGGGTCCACCACTTGCACCACCGGAAGACGAAGAGGGTTTATCATCCTCTTGTTTTATAAAGATTCGAGAAGATTCTGCAGGTCGGGGTATAACCGGCACCGTGGTTGATGCCGCCGCCCCGGCTGGATGATGATTCACCAGCTTCGTGCCATGCTGAAGGACCAAAGGAGTGGGCTGTGGTAATGATACTGCTGGTGGTCCGCCCACAATTGCATGAGGTGGTGGCGGGGCCACCCTTGAATTGCTGAGCAAATTTGGTGGTTGTGCCGCCGCCCCAGGCACCCGAATATTCTGCGAATCCACATTCAGGGTCTTTTTTATGATTTTCAGATTCAATTCCGTTTCGGAGGTGGCATTACGCATGGCCAATTCCCGGGAAATCAGCTCTCGATAATTGGGTTTGTTTTTCGCACTATTTCCCCCCGATGCTGCTGCGGGGATTTTGGAAGTCTGGTGATGTGGCGGAGGAGGATGAGGATGATGCTGCTGATGGCTGGGAGGAACTAATGAGGAGACATTTTGTTGTACCGGCACCAATGTGGAGTTTGGCTGGCTATGTTTCATACTACTAGCCCCAGGCGGATGATTATGTATCGGACCACGTTCATAAGGTAAGGGAGCTGCAGCAGTCGCGGATGCCAACATTTCATTGTTCCGTAAGGAGGCTACCTGATATTGGCCACCAGTTGGTTGACTGGGTGGATATGAAGAAGACTGTTGTGGTGGTGGAATACTGTGAGGATGCGGTCCGGACATATGAACCCCACCTCCTCCGGGACCCTGTTGCAACGTTGTGGTCACATATTCGGTGTGATGAATATGGGTTTGTGATGTGGTGGTGGTGCAGGAGGAGGCCAGAAGCGATGATGAGGGACTTGGAGAGGCTGCTGTGGCCGCTGCCGGTGAGGGTGCACTATGCGGATTACCATCATAATAATAGGCAGGTTGTCCTGGATGTCCACCCCTTTGACTAGGGGCCCGACTGGGCGGTGGGGTATTCTGCTGCAGTAGGGCGGCATGTTTATTCGAGCCATCCGCCGCCAGTCCCGCTGCCATTTTTCCGCCATATTTTGTATTATAGAATTGGGGAGATTCCACACGATAATTATTGGGTGTGGCCGAAGAACCCACAGTATAGGGCGAAGAAGATGTGGACAACGGTACGACCTCTTTACAGCACGTATCACCTCCCGCCGGTGGTGGGGTATTATAGGGATTAATATAAGCCCCTCGGGCCGGGTGGTGATGCTGTGGCGAACTTTCATAGATTTCCAAATCTTCCCGTTTCACATTGTCCATAAGGTAACGTTGTGCGGAATGGGCTGGTGGGTTTCCTTGGGGTGGCGGTGGTGCAGGTGCTGGTGGTGCCGCTAATACACCCGCCCCAGGCCCCGATGGCGAAGCATTTATTTTACTTGGCGGCACTGGAGGGATTTGATGATGATGGTGGTGTGGGTGGTGCGAGGCGGACGGTGGTAGGGGACTTCTTGAAGAATACTGATAATGCGGATGCGGCGATTGTTTCATTATAATCGGAGACATTTCCGGTGGGTGTACTTTCGAGGATGGAAGATGCTGATGGTGGTTCGGAGGTGTGGCATTTGTCGCCGCATAGTACGAGGCATTGGAATTACGTGGTGGTGGGCCGCCACTGACAAATTGCGGAGACTCCCGCAGGTGAGGCGTTGATGATGAGGACGAGGGTGACATGTGACCATATTTATCAGAGGCCAGCATTCCATAGGGACTAGCACCGCCGCCACTAGGGCTCTCCCTAATTTTCGTATACTCTGCTGACGACGACAGCTGCTGAGGCGAGGCCCTTGAAAATTTATCCGAACTAAATTGCGGTGTGGGCATGTACAGGTTGTGATGATGGTGGGCGGTACTTTGCTCCGCTGCCGCCGTCTCCGGCGTATACATTTGTGGACATTTGCGAGCATAATTGGGGCTTGGGTGCTGCTCCTTCGAGGCAGGCAAATTGCTGGGATTGATAACATGATGATCGATGGGTGGTAGGGCGGATGCGGTTTTATTGTGATGCTGCGGCGGCGGTGGCGGCGCAGCATGGCCATCATAAAGAGCTGCCGCCGATGTTGCCGTAGCATTGTAGGCTATTTTTGTTGTCGTTGTGGTTGAGGAGGAGTATTTTGTTTGATATACCCGTTGTTCCTTGGTTATGTAGTGGGTATTACCAACAACCATGGCAGGTGAGGATGATGATCCACCACCACCAGCACTGCCTATTGCACTCACACGTTGTTGTTGCTGCTGCTGGTGATGATGTATAGGCGGCGTCGACGTCGCCATTGCTGAGGAGGGCTGTGTTGGTGGATAGGAACTTCCTGAGTGTGAGGAGTGGTGAGACTTATATTGGCCATAAAGGCTGCTGCCAGCATCCATAGTTGCACCACTGGGAGGAGGAGGACCACCCGTCGACGATCGTCTTGTTATGCTAATATCGATTTGTGTTTGAGTTGTGGCCTGATGGGGAGGTGGCGGATGAGCAGCGGCTGCATGATGATGATGAGGAGGAGGATGATGGCCACCAGGACCAGGACCTGGACCATGTATATGCTCTTCACCATAATGTTGCGAGGTTGATGATGGATTCTGAGGCCAATAACTGCCCGATCGACTAACCGTGTGGCTTTGCATCATTGTTTGAGAAGTGGTGGAGGAGGAGTTGGAAGGTGGTGGTGGTGGCTGTGGACCACCAGGATGATGTTGCATAGGACCAGAAGAAGACATGTGTTGCGGAGGACCCGTAACGGGCGTTGCCTGCTGATGTATATACATGGAATTTTGCCTCATCCCCGAACGCATTGTGGCTTCATTAGGTATTTGGCGGTAATCTCCTCCTCCCGCTCTATGATATTCATGGGCGGCAGGACCTGAGTTCGATGATGACGCGGACGAGGAGCCGGCAGCATTTGACCACATCTCACCATTTGGATTAAGACGACAATTATTACAGGTAATTCTGGCGCCGCTGGGTGTTGTTGTACAATCGCAGGGAATTCTGGTGTTACTATGACTTCGGGCAGGCGGCCCCGTGCTTGCAGGGTGTGGTGGTCCTCCTGTGGATTGTGCTGCCGTGGATCCATAATAACGATGTGGCGATATATCGTGAACATCTCGGCTATAATACCCGGCCGATGTATGAATTCGGGAACGTTCATCATTGTTGGTGGCGGTTATATATTCGTGATGTCGACTTGGATCCATAATTTATTTAAACAGGAGGTGTGTGTGTTCTTTATTTTTTTTTTTTTTTATTCACGTTGCTGGATTCTGAAAAGAAGAGGGAAAGATTTGTTAATACAATATTGATATATAAATAAAAAGAACTTCCAAAGAAGAAAATATTGAGAATAAAAACACATTGGTACTAAAGGCAGTATATCGCGGTATAGGATATTAAATTAATTAAATTTATCAAAATATAAGTTAAAATATTAATTATATCAACTAGACAAAAATCGATCTAGACATACCTAATTTGTCAAGTGGCAAAAATTTTTAAAAAATAGTTTATTATTAATAATTGGTGGGTAAAGTAGATTCAAAATACATTAATATTTAATCTCCTTAGTCTATTTTATTAAAATTTATTATAAAAATTGCGAAATTTCGTTAAAAAGTCATTAAAAACAATAATTAGCATAGTAGTCATATTTCGATTGACATAACCCTAAATGAAAACATATGTCAATCAATGAATCATTTATCGATTGAGAGAAGCCTAATTGGTTGTAAATTACTAAATTGTAAAACTCTGGAATAAATATTTAATAATATTATGGAATAATGGACCGCCATAAGGACCCAGAGATCTGCAGGACCTAAGAAAATGAGATCAAAAAGGTATTTTGTTAACATTTAAATGATCAGTTGCCAAGAGAGTCATCACAAATGAAATTTGAGCTGCAACTTTCCTGGAACCTTTCCTAAAAGCTATAGTGGATGCATTGAAGCCACAGAACAGGTTTGACATTGCACTCATATACAAATAAAAACAAATTCCTAACCAATTTCCCATATTTATTATTAACTTCAATTAAAATTTCACCACAAAGGAGAAGAAGAAGGAAGGAAGTTTGTCATATCCCCTCACCCACTCTCATCAATGTCTCAAAGCCGTAATTCATGAAAAAAATAATGAAATTTTTGCGACAAGTTTTTTGAACTCAAGCTGCAAAAATAAATGTCGTCGTTGTTGGTGTTTGTTTTTATTAACACATTTAAATGAATGTAAATAAATCATTTAAGAGAAATCCCATAAAATTATCTGTTCAATGACTTTGCAACAAAAAATGCTGACGCTGTGGTACTGCTGCTGCTGCTCCTGCTGTCCCGCCGATGGCATTCATTCATACATTTTTAAGCCCAGAAGGCAAAACGAAAAAGCAGCAGACAATGGGGTTGTTCATTTTTGTTTTGGCAGAATGCGAAGAAGGCCTCCCGAAAAAATTATTTATTTATAAATGGAAGAGGAGGCGTCGAAAAAATACAACAAAAACAAAAACAACAAAAAGAAAACTAACCAACCGAACGAAAGACACAAAAACATGCAGCAAACAACAACAAAACAGCTAACGAATGAGCCAGCCAGCCAGTCAGTCAGCCTCAACGACCGTCAAAAACACGCCACAAAAATTCCCAGCGCTACCCTGACCTACCCTCTTTTTCGAAAAACACACATTTCGGAAAATAAAATAACGAAAACAATAACAACAACAAGTAATAAAAAATGTGATACAACAAAAAGCGAAGAATGAAAGAAAAAACTTTGTTTTACACAAGTCTATAAATTTGCACAGCACCAAAAAGGACAACAACGTAGTGGCAGGCGGCAAAATACGCAGGCACACACACAAACATTAATTCCTACAAAAGCTCCCCCCGCAAAAGATTAACAAAATATATACAGATGAGAAACAACAATAAAATTGTAGCCAAACAAAAAAATATTTGCTAGCAGAATTTTTATGGAGATAGAGAGGCGGAAGGAGAGGTAGCCAGTCAAATTTTGCTGAGGCTATTTACCACAGAAGAGACAGCATTTAGAGGAGCAGAATTATGTCCGATTTTTTTCTTGTCGTTGAATGAAAAAACATGGATGAGTAAACAATTATTGAAAGAAGTATTTAAATGTGAAAGAAACGAAGTTTTTTTTGGAATTGGAAATACCAAATTACTAACAGGTTCGGGTTTAAACATTTTAACCACAACCTGCATCCATTAAAATAATTCAAATGGGTAATGCAATCTGAATAAGAGACAGACGAACTTCTATCACTCGAAAAAGTTCGACTTATGGGAACGATTTCGAGTTATGGAATTATAATTTGACACTCTTGTTTGCTACTGCCACACACAACATTTGCTTCGACTTAAAAAAATTTGGCGTTGGTGGGTAAAAAAATTGACCTTCAGAAGCCCACGTTGGTGGGTAAATAACGCTAGAAATAATGGGTAAATAACTAGAAAATGGGGTAGAAACTTTAATTGGCGGCAATTTCAAAATATGGACCTATATCGATTTCTCCAGGTATGTTTTTTTACCCTCCAAGAACCCAGAATGCTTTATAACAGCCATTTAAGTGGTATACTTCGGCTAAAACCTTCAGATTAACGGAAAATCGATCCAGTGGTTCGTCAAAACATATGACTTTAAGGAAATATCCTTGCAAACATGTTCCTCTCAATCCAGAAATATACAGCCACTTCGGGGAAAATACGACCGAAAAGAGGTCAGTACTTTTATAAGAGGTAAAGGAAAAAGAGGTGGTACCTTTATATGGGAGCTATTTTAAAACATGGTTCTATATTGAAAAACCTACCTAAAAAATGTCGATATAGATCCCATTTTGTATTGAAAGCTATCTAAAAATATGGATCTTCTATATCGATTATTTTTCTCCAGATAGGTTTTTTACCCCTTAAAAACCCAATCAATAATACAACCATTTCGGTCCGATACTTCGGCTAAAACCTTCAGATTACCGAAAATGGGTTGGGGACCTTTATATGGGAGGTTCGTCAAAACATAGGCCTATATCGGAATAACTTTGCAAACATGTCCCACATTATACAGATACCCTTAAAGTCCATCTGCAGTAAATACGATGGGAAATTGCGACTGAAACCTTCAAAATTCCAATAAAATAAAAGCAGGACTTTACCTTTATATAGGAGCTATTTTTAAAAATTTCTTTTTATTGGAACTTATCAGCAAAATCATTTTCCCTCTCTAAGAACTCAGAAAGCAATTTTACAATCTCTTCGTTTCGAAAATGCGCCAAAAACCTTCAAATGCGACTTCGGTGGGGAATGAGGCATATTGAAGATCCTGGTCGAATTTTCGAACCCTAGGTGGCTGAAATTTTTAGTTTCTTGTTAATTGAGGATAAAATACTTTCTCCTTTCAATATAGGTTGATGATTTGACATAGCCCACATATAAAAGAATCTTACCATTTTAGGTATTTTGAAGGGTCCTGGTTGAATTTTCGATCCTATGTGGTAAAAACTTGCGATTTGAGATTTTTGGAAGATAAAATACTTTCTAAATGTTTTTTTTTAATGAACGGATCCCTCTCATTTGTTGGTACTTTCAAGGTTCTTGACTGACGTTCCGCTTTCAAACAATATTTTAAAGCTTTTCAAAGGGTTATTTCTAATTCATGAATATATACAGGAATTCCAACTTTACTATGATAATATTCTGTAAATCTGCCCAAATACTGAGATCTCTATAGGGTGATTTCGAGGTATGAAGTCTCTGAAGAATCGGATTCGAGGCGTTACAAACGGAATGACAAATTTTTAAAAAACGATCTATAGATCCCTATATTGGTGAACATATCCACAAAGGTCTATATATTTGTTGTGCGCGTTCAAAACGTAAAAAAATAACTCGAAAGGTGCCAAGGTCTATTAATACGATCATCCAGTGAGACCAACTGCAAATCAGATGCTTGACAAGTTTGCTGTCAAAATGCATTATAGTGAATGACTTATGACGAAGAAAATAACGTCAACATTTTTGACATTTAACTGGAGAAATAACAGCTGTTTAGCGATTTCGATTGCTTCCTGGTGACCATGTTAATATATCTGGATATATAGTTATTTTAACTAGTATTAAGATGATATAAAGTTCTCAGTCAGCTGATATTTGTTTACGTATACCGCATACACATGTCATTGATTTCATAATTTTGTAACGTAATTTTTAATATAATTTTACCATAAATGGTTGTTGTTGTTGTTGTAAGGCTTTTACATTTTTTAATTTAATTTTACCATAAATGGTGGTAAATGCGGTTGAAAAAATGTATTTTAACAAGATTTTAAAATTTTCCTTTAAACGGGCTTTAACTTTTGCAATTAAAATATCTAATTATGAAAAGTATATAAACGATCTATAGATACCTACATGTGGTGAATTTAACCAAAACACAACCAGCTGGCAACTAATGCATATGTTACACGACCCAATACCAAGACAGCTTTAATAAGGTAGCCGAATCAGCTACAAAAAAGTGTCAAAAATATTGTAATTTAAAATAACAATAAAACAAATTAATAAATGGAAATCTGTGAATTTTGATAAGCTTGTTCGGCAAACAATTTATTAAGATTTTCCGAATGAATTCAGAATGATAGTCACTTGAGAAACAGCTGATTTTGATTATCTCAATATGGAAAGTGATTTGACAGCACGTGGATGTATCAGCTGACCTTCCGTGTTCACTGCATATATAGCCTGTCCATGCATGACATCTAATAAAACGCCTTTGATAGCTTTATTTAGTCAGTTCGTTCAAAATGATATATATTAACTAAAAATAAAAAAATAATTACGTTGTGACAACAACAGAAAAAAAATCCCCAAAAAAAAGTTTACTAAAAAACAACAATTCATTCCAAATGTTTTATTTGCAATCATCGTTTACACATACATGCATATAAAACCCTGCTGCAAAAGTTCTTTGCACTTTTGTGACAAAAGTCATTCATATCGGAGGCGACGGTTACGGCGACAATGACAACAACAACAGCTGCAGCTCCCGTTACACTGACCCCAAAAACAAAGCAAACAAAAAATATGTCTAACAGAATTTAGGCAAAAAATCGGAATCTTATCACAACAACGTGCACCAATACATTTAAAAGACTTTCAATATTTTTTTAGGTTATAATCTACAAAGTATATACACATTTTTTGTTAACTTCTTCTCTAGCCCTACTACTTCTCTTCTTCGGGACAAACTGACTGCCAGGCAATCATAAAACCAAATTTCCATTATAAATTCCCCATTTATTTTTTTATTCTTCTTCTTGTTCTTGATCAAAGCTCTGGGACATTGACGAACGACGACGGAGGAGGTTTCTTCTGATTGGGAATTTCAGTTTTTTTTTTTAGATTTTTATTTGGTTTTAATTAGAACGTGAAATGTATTTACGGCCTTGCTAGAGTTCAAATACCCCGCCGCTTGCTGGCTTTGCTTCGCTTTGTCGTGTGCTGCTGGCTGCGCTTGTATTCAAGTTTTGATGGGATACCACATTTCACTCTCAATGTGTGTGAGTTCGTTTCTTTTGCATACATTTTTAATTCCCTGCAAATGGGGCTAAAAAAAAGGAATGCAAAATTTATTCTGCCCCACTGAGAAGGAGCAGAGCAAAAAGTTCGAAACAAACATATGTGAATGAGTTGTCGGTTTGTTATTCTTGTTTCTTTATTCATGAAAACGAAGTATATTGATTAAGTTGTATAGGAAATTTTGACCTATGCAAAAAAAAAAAAAATACATGGTTTCAATTAAAAGTAGACGAAATAAATGGAAATTATGTCAGTGACCTCTGGAGTATGTTGTACTGTAGGACTAGGGAGGTTATGCTCTAACAGCTACCATTTTAGGATATAAAAACAGATAATTTACAGATAATCGAAAACTTTCGAATGCAAATCCCAATAATATACTTTCCCACGAAGTGACAAAAAACAGCAGTTTTCTCCCGCGGTTAATTTGAGATTACAAAAATTTCATTTTGACAACAAACATGAGAAACATATGTTTTCCCCAATAACTCATCATTAAATCGGCGTTTTAGTTGTCATTTTCTTTATATACATGTCAAATAAAGGACAATTTAAAATAGAAAGCGGTGTAAATAAACCTTGGTCTAATTTTTCCCCAACTGTTTAGCATCATACCCTTTATTAGGTCACACAGGTTGTCAGCTGTTGTGTTTTGATTATATTCACCAAATATAGGGATCTATAGATCGTTTATTTACTTTTCACAGTGACGCATTTTAATTGTTAGAGTAAAAGTGCGTTTAAACTATATTTTATACTGTGAGCATTTTCATTATCTCCATAAAATATTTTCAGACTAGATGTTCAAATTCGTAAGGCAAATGCACACTATCAGTATGGAGGTAGGCTTTTTTTGATCGATTATTGACTATGCAACAACAATGAATATTTTTTCGTTACTGCCTGATGACAGATGTCGGTGATGAACGTTCACACAAAATTTGAATCGAACTGTCATTAAAAAGTGAAAGTCTATACTCCGCTTTAATAAAAATGCCATTTTTTTTCTAGGTATTATTTTCGAAAAAATTGTACCCTTTCGCCTTATTTAAATCAAAAATAATATTTTTCGTTACGTCTAAATCGGTTTTACATGAAAGTAAAACAAAACACTTCCTTTTCTTCACCTGTGTGATCCTATTAAAAGGTTATTGACTCGTGTAACATAGCCTTAGTTGTCAGCTGATTCGTTTTGATGATTATTTTCACAACATATAGAGATCTATAGATCGTTTATTTACATTTTACAATTAACCCATTTAATTGCTAAAGTTAAGGTGTGTTTAGACTGTATTTTATATCGTGAAATGCATTGTCTTCTTATTTTCAACTAAATAGCAAACAAATGTTCAAATTGGTAAGAGGAGTACAAACTATCAGTTTAGATGGTTAGCTGTTTAATCGATATTTGGCTGTCCACCAACAAGCATAAATTTTTCGTGGATGCCTAATGACATGTGAACGTTCACACACAATGAAACAAGCAATATTTAAATTGAACTGTCACTCAAAATTAAAAATTTTTTTCTAGATATTATTGTCGACAATTTTGCAAAACAATCATTTTGCTTTTTTTTACCTGAATATGTATGTTTCGCTCCGTTTAATCTCTTTTACATTATTGTAAAAAAAATAACAATTTGTTTTCGCCTAATAAATAGGCTCTGACTCGTGTAACATAACCTTTAGCTGTCAGCTGATGTGTTTTCATAATTATGTTCACCACATATAGGGATCTATAGATCGTTTATTTACATTTTATAATAGTGTTCTTCACATTCAGGGATCTAAAGATCATTTATTTACTTTGCATGATTATCGCATTAAATGACACCATATGTAGGGATGTGTAGATCGTTTATTTACTCTTCGCAATTTTCTCATCAAATTCAATTTCATGAAGGGGTTTTTCAAATAACACATGATTTTATACACATTTTTCATCCGGTAAAGAGAAATTCCTATTAGAATTATGAAAATATTGACCAGTTCATTGGAAACTATAAGAAGTAATTTCAAATGACCACAAAAATTATGAACGCAAAACATGTGTGTGCTGTATAGGTAAACAAATATCAGCTGACTGACAATTTTATATATTTTAAATACTATTGAAATATATAGGATTTTGTTCCTCGATTCAGAAGACATAGACTCGCGTTTATTAAAAAATATATATTTGAAAAATGTTTAAGTTTCACAAAAGTTATAAAACCAATTAAATGTGTATGCAGTATATCTAGACAAATATCAGCTGATTGACAATTTTATATCATTTTAATACTAGTTGTAATTGCAAGGATTTATTTTCTCGATTTAAAAGGCATAGTCCAAATTGGCATTTATTAGAAAACAACAAAATTATTTGAAAATATTGTCAACTTTTATCAGCTGATTCTTCAATCAGCTGTTAGAGCCCCTTTTCAAGTGTAACTACGCCTTAAAGTCTAAATGCGCTTTAAGCCTTAACATTCTTCTTTGAAATATAATTTTTAAATTATTTTGTTAATCATAAAAGCACTTGAATATAATTTTTAATTAAAACAAAATATATATAAACAACGAAATTAAGCCAGTAAAAAAACTCACTCCCAAATAATACCAAAAATATGTATGTTTGTCTGAGTGTGATGCTAATGGAAATGACCTTGTGTTTTTTTTTGTCGAAAATCATTTTTCCTTGGATACAAAAAATATACAATTTTCCTTAAGCTTCACTGATAAAATTTTCTTCAAGGAAGGAAAGAGAGTAGGTGGTAAGTAGGATAGCTCCCCCAAGAAAAAAAACATTTTCCTTTTTTATCTCTATGCTATTTATTATGCCGAACAAATAAACGAATGGCAGCTAGAAATTTCTTTCATTTCGACAAATGGAATGAATGTCCTTGAACCCAATTCGGTTAACAACACACAGATAGACGCACACACACACATATAAAACAATTTCATTTTATTCCCAACCAGAAGTGGGAGCAATGTAAGCATAAGCCTTAGCACCACCAAATGGCATCGAACGACCTTGAGAAACATAATAAATTGAGTTTCTAAGAAGGCCTAACTTTGTAAAAAGAAGAAGTGAAAGAAGAAGAAGAAAAGATATTTTTATTGTGGTGTTTATTTGTATGGAGGTTAGGGAACATCGAGGTGTGCAACAAAAAATCATTAATTTGTTTTCTCGTGTGAAGCACAGAAGAAACAAAATGATTTTCCCCGGGAATTCTGGGAAACAAATTATTTAAGGGATACTGAGGTAAATAAATTGCTTTGGGGGAAATATATTAGGAAAATAATGAAAATTTCCTGCAAAAACAAACTTAGTAATGTTCATAAATAATATATTACAAAAAGAACCCCTAAAAATATAGCAAAAAATTCCCCTAAAAGTTATACGTCACAATTCGGAGTTTATATATTTGGAGTTGATATGTCTAAATTATTTCTCCAAAATAATTGAAAAACACAGAAAAATTTTAGAATTTAAAAAAATTGCAATGTTTACATGTTAGTATATAACAGCTGATTAAAGAATCAGCTGATGAAAGTTGACAATCTTTGCGAACAGCTGATTAAGCAATCAGCTGATGAGATATGTCAATCTTTCAAAATTCATTTTTGTTTTCACTAAAAGCTGGTTTAGGCTATACCTTCTAAATTCACAAGAGCAATAAAAACGTGAGCGTAAGCAAATCGAGATGTACAGGAGTCAGAACGAAGTCCGAAAATTCTACCAACGGGTAAAACCGCAAAACGAAGGCTTTGGTGCAGGCACATCCTCCTGTAGAGATAAAGAAGGAAACCTGGTGACAGATTCAGACAGCGTGCTGAGGATCTGTAAGGAACATTTTGAAACACTTCAGTGAAGTGGATATCCCAGATCCAATAACAGATAACGGTATAGAGTGTATACCACCTAGCCAAGATGAAGTCATAATAGCAAACAATCGGCTGAAGAATAATAAAACAGCAGGTGCCGATGGGTTACAAGCCAAACTATTCACGACTGGTGATCAGATGCTGGTAAGGAGCATGCACCAGGTGATTAGTACAATTTGACTAGAAGAATGCATGCCCAATGATTGGAACCTCAGCATTCTGTGTCATAACCTCAGCATCCTGTGTCCTGTGCACAAAAAAAAGAGACAAGACGATATGTGCCAACTATAGAGGAATAAGTCTCCTGCCCATCGCATATAGTGCTGTGCCAGTGTGCTGTGTGAACGATTGAAGCCAATGGTCGCTGACATTATTGGACCATACCAATGCGGCTTCAGACCTGCAAATCCACCATTGACCAGATTTTCACTCTGCGCCAAATTCTGCTAAAAGACCCACGAAAAACACATCGACACACTAATTCGGCTATGCAGGATAACTTTAACTGGCACAAGATCAGCAGTTTAAGTCTGAAAGACCCTCTCGGAGCCATTTAATACCAAACGAGACAAGGTGATAGTTTGTCGTGTGACCTTTTTAACATCCTGCTGGAAAAGGTCATGCGAGAGTCAAAAGTGAACAGAAATGGCACTCTGTAGAGCAAACAACACATGTTACTCGCCTACGCCACCGATGACATCGATATAATAGATCGAACATTGCGAGCGGTAACATCCACCTTTAAACAAATTGAGAAGGAGTCTGCCAAAGTGGGTCTGGAAGTAAACGGCGAGAAGACCAAACTGATGGTATCAACGCGCAAGACGTCCAGTAGACTCGAATGACATCAGTTTTCAAATTCGCAGAAGGATGGTGATGGCCAACCGATGCTACAATGGGCTGAGTAAACAACTGAAACGCAAAGCCACCTCCCGCCAGATCAAACTCACACTCTTCAAGACGCTGATACTACCCGTGCTGTTATATGGGAGTGTTTGAGTGAAATATTCTCCGAAAGATCTATGGGCCGATCTGCGTTGCGACGGTGAATATCGCCGTCGAATGAACCATGAGTTGTACCAGGTATACTCGGACATCGACATTGTTAGACGTATTGAGCTGCAGCGACTACGTTGGCTAGGTCAGGTTTGTGAGAATGGATGAAGATGCTAGCCAGCCCAGAAGGCATATAAAAGCGTACCAGCTGATGGTTCACGCAGAAGGGGAAGGCCACGAATACGATGGAAAGATAAAGTGGAAGACTAAATAGCCGTAAATGGTATTTCAAATTTCAAATTGTTGTTAATTTAAAATATAACTGATAGTGTGTACTCCCCTTTAGATCAATAATTCACATATTGAGATGGTGTTATATAGTTCGACATTTGTCTGGTATAAACAAGGTAGACAAATTGTTGTTATTTAAAATATAACTGGTCGTGTGTACTCCCCTTAAGCTCACTTATTGAAATAGTGTTATATAGTTCGACGTTTGTCTAGTCTAAGCAGCTAGGTAGGTAGAGCTAGGTAGACAAATTGTTTTTTTATCTGAAATGTAACTGATAGTATTTACCCCCCCCCCCCCCCCCCCCCCCCCCCTTTAGGTCACTATTTCACTTATTGAAATAGGGTTATATAGTTCGATGTTTGTCAATTGCAAAACCAGTGTTGTATTTGAGAATATCTCAATTTCACACAGAATTTCGAATAACAAATTGAAGTATTGAATGTCTAAACTAGTCTTAATTAAAAAAATCCATCAAGATTGTGTACTAAACACACCTATTACAAATACCAACAATTACCACACTCCCTCTAAACTATTTTTAGAATAAAAAAAAAACGAAAAAAACTACCATGTCTTCATAGGTTATGTTTACATTTCATTTTCATTTCTTATCACAACAGAAATGTTGCCCTACCTCCTTCTAAGTGAGAGTAAAGTCTAGGAAAGAAAAAAAGGCGCACACGCTAAATAATAAACAACCACACGGCAACAATAACACCACACGAACTAAAATCTAATATAAACAAATTAAAATTAGTTTAAAAATAGAGCCCCATCTAAATCATCAGTCTTTTGTACTTTGAATGACGGATGGACGAACGAACGGAGTGTGACTGAGTGAGTGACTGGGTGAGTGGTGGAAAAAGTGTGGCAACACAAAAACCGCAGACATTGTCGTCGTAATGATGATTAGTTGGTGTGTGGGGCAAACACACACACACACACATTCAAATTGTACATACACTCCGAATAGATCTTTGATTAGATTCCTTGTCAAAATACATGAGGTTGGATTTTATTGGCGCAGACAGCGCGACGCGTTTTTTGTTTTTTTTTTTTCTTCAATTTTTTCTTGCAGAGGATAAAATTATTTATTGCCATAGATAAAAGTAGACCATTCTTTGTTGTGGTTGATTTTTCCTCTTGCCCTGTCTGCCTTTTCTTTTCGCATGACTTTTCTTTTATTGCTGTGTGTGTATGGAGGTTTAAAATAATGTATTCATTTTTTTTCATGGCAATGAATAATTGATGACTAATGGCTGCCGGCGGCTTATATTACAAGCTGAGTTGGAATTTTCATTGCCACAATAGGGGAATGACGTTTAATAATTCAAGGTCACGGTTGGGGGAGGGGATTTGTATTATGGAAATTTGATGAAAATTGTATAAGAAATTATTTAAATTTTTAAAAGAAATTGAAATTTAAATGGATCACAAAGAAGATGATCAATAGCATCTATAGATCCCTACAAAGAAAGATCAGCTGATTCCCAAGTGTGATATCAAAATCCATTATTGTGAATTGACCTCTAATTGTGAAATTAAGAATCCAAGTTCTATTATCAGCTAGATATCAGCTGTTTCTCAAGTTTGTTGTCAAAATCCGTTATTGTGAATTGACTTCCATTATGAAAACGTAAACAACGTCAAGACCTTTGACATTAGACATGAGAAAAAATGGCTGACTTTCGCCAGCTGGGTGACTTTATTAATAGATCTTGTTATTTACTTAAGAATTGACATTAAACAGGAGTATAGAAGATTAAAGGTGAGTACACAATAACAGTTTAGATAGTAATTGAGGTAAAGTGAGCTGAATTTATTTATTATTTTTTTTTTTTAAGAAAAAAATGAAAATTTCTTATTCTAAAAATAAAAGTAGATTTAAAATTTTTTTAAAGTAAAAAAAGTTTGCTGAATTGTTTTTTAGTGTCGCAATTGTTAGCTGAATTGGCTTTCTTTAATGAAACTTTTAACTGAATTTAAATTTCTTTACAAAAATCATATTTTCCATGGACAAATTCAGAATAATTGAGTTTTTCTGCTAAAAAAGTTAGCTGAATTGAGATTTTCTGCAGGGATAACTTTTTCAGAGAAAAATTGATCAAAAATTCGATTTCTTTAAAAAAAAAAGTTTGCTGAATTGCTTTTTTAATCAGAAATCGTTTGCGGAATTGGCTTTCTCTACAGAAAAAGTTAGCTGAACTCAATTTTTTACATAAATAATAATTTTTCACATACAAATTTAGTTGAATTTAGTTTTTTTGCAGAAAAAGTTAGCTGAATTGAGTTTTTCTGCAGAAAAATTTAGCTGAATTATGTTATACTAACGAAAAAGTGAGCTATGTTAACTTTTTCAGAGAAAAATGTATCAAAAATACGTTTTCTTTAAAGAAAAGTTTGCTGAATTGAGTTTTTTTCGGAGAAAGAGTCAGCTGAATAGAATTTTTATATGCAAATTTAGATTTTTCGAAATTACTTACTCTATAGATAGCTTTAAAAACTTTTCTAAAGCGAAAATTTTTGCTGAATTGCTTTTTGTGCGACAATCGTTATCTGAATTGGTATTCTTTTAGCTGAATTGAGATTTACTTTAAAAAAAAGTTAGCTGAATTGACTTTTTTAGAAAAAGTTTGCTGAAATGAGTTTTACTGCAGACAATGATGGCTGAATAATATTTTTGTTTAAGGAAAGCTAGCTTTATTGACTTATACTAATGAAAAAGTGAGCTAAGTTAACGTTTTCGGAGAAAGATGTAGCAAAAATACGTTTTCTTAAAAAAAGTTTCCTGAATTGAATATTTTTCGCAGACGTTTGTATAGTCTAAATAACTAGGATTTAGTTCCCCGATTTACACATCTGTGACTTTCATCACACATCTGTCAAAGTGATCATAGTTTCTTGCCCCAAGAAAAAAAGCGGAGCAATCATTTGTTTTTTTACCGATAGTGTGTACTCCACTTTAACAGACATATTTGAATAGAGTTATATATTTCGACTTTTGTATAGTCTATAGAAATACTGTCAAAAATGTTCAAGAAATCGGAATAAAAAATTGTTTATTTTTAACTGATAGTGTGTACTCCCTTTTAAGTCAATTATCAGCTCTTTTTTATTGTCATTCAAAATTGATCAAGAAATCGGCACAAATTTTTAACTGATAGTGTGTACTCCACTTTAAGGTAATTGTCAGCTATTTTTTTATTGATTACTGACTATCCAACAACCATGAAGGACATATGAGCGACCAACAATATCAAAATTGGTCCAAACTGTCATTTGAAAGTGATAGTGTGTACTCCCCTTTAGCTGGCCTTTTGGAGTAGTGTAGAATAGGTCGACTTTTGGCAAGCGTTTCATTGAAATAGATTCAACTTAATAATAATTTAAATATGAAATATTTTTGTAAAAAAAACACCCACAACAACAATTAACAAACAAATTACAACAAAATATTAAAATGATTTAAAACATTTCAATGGAATTCTTTTTTATTTGTTTTCTGAACTACTATTTATTACGAAATTATTACAATGAGGGAAGGAAATTTTTTCACCCACTTTTTTACCGTTTCCTTTTAAATATTTTTCTATTATTACATATTGTTTTTTATTATTATTATTTGTTGTACGTGTTTTTATTTACAATATTATCTCACTTTTGCGGGTTTGGTGTAAAAAATTCTGCTTTGTTGTTATTTTCTTCTTACATCATATGTATGTATGTACGTATGTACATACATACGACGTCGTACTTATTGCAAATACTACAAAATGTATCTATAAACGATAGAAGAACAAAACAAATATAAAAAAATAAATACCCAACACACACACCCATGCACACTCAAACACACAATTTACTCACTAGAATATTCAATCTCTTTAGTTGTTTTTTTATAAATAAAGCCTGTTGTTGCTTGTCCGAGAGCAGGCCACAATAAACTTGCTTTTTTACAAAAAAAAATATTTGTTGTTGTTATTGCCGTATTTGTTTTTTGTATATGTGTATATATTCTAGGTTAGTTTGAAATGCATACACGTCTTCGCTGACAGCGTCGTCGACGTCGGCGGCGTTTTTACACAATGGCAGCAACGCCTATGTTAAGTTGACGGCGACGCCAATGTCTATGTGTTGGCAAAGTATTTCCCAACAACTTTTGGAGAACTGCTGGCTGCTCGTGTGTTACTTTGTCAATATATATAAAAGTATATATGTATAGGCATGATAATCATGTAAGAATGTTGTTGTTGGGCTCTATGTAGCTATGTATGTGTGGATATATGTAGCCGATAGACAGTGTGTTGCCGCCTATGATTTGTATGTTTATCACATGTTTGACCAACTTACAAAAAAGAAAAGAAATCAAATATACCGACCTACAATGCATCGACAGATGGACAGCCAGGGAGAAAAAAGAAAAACAATTAGTAAGTTTGTAGGTTTTATTAGAAGGGACCGCGGAGTCTATATCAAAAATTGCATAAAATGCAATGAAACACAATGGGAAATTATTTCATTGCATGGCGGCGTATCTATTTATAAATGAAAAAGTTAATATATTTCAAGTGTGTTTGCTGAATTGTTTTATAGTGCGGCAATCGTTAGCTGAATTGGCTTTCTCTAAAAATAAAGTTGGCTGAATTTAATTTTTTTACAATAGTCATAATTTTTCAACGACAAATTTAGCTGAATTGAGTTTTTCTGCAGGAAAAGTTAGCTGAATTGAGATTTTCTTTAGGAAAAGTTAGCTGAATTGAGTTATACTAATAAAAAAATTAATAAATATACGTTTTCTTAAAAAAGGTAACTAAATTTAGTTTTTTCGGAGAAAGAGTCAGCTGAATTGAAGAGTATAGAAGATTAAGTTTATTTAGTAAGTGGAAAAAAGTCAGCGAAAACTTAGCTGAATTTAGTTGTACTGAAAAAAATTATCTTAATGATAAAGAAAACTTTTCTAAAGTAAAAAAGGTTGCTAAATTGCTTCTTTGTGCAGGAATCGTTAGCTGAATTAGCTTTCTCTAAAGAATGCCATTGGTCGAAAATCGATCTATAAATCCCTATTGTGATAGATAAGGAAAATGGAATTTCGCTCTATTTTTATCAAAATCATAAACCGTTTCTTCAATTAAATGCTGTATTGCTATATAAATCCATTAGGCACATATCGATCTAAAAATCCCTATTGTGATAGATAAGGAAAAATGTCATTTTTAGTTAGCTGAATTTAAATTTCTTTTTGACAAATTTAGCTGAATTGAGTTTTTCTGCAAAAATAAGTTAGCTGTATTGAGTTTTTCTGCAGATAAAGTTAGCTGAATCGATTTATACTAATAAAAAAGTGAGCTAAGTTAACTTTTTTCGGAGACAAATTTTGCAAAAATACACTTTCTTAACAAAAAAGTTTGCTGAAATGAGGATTTTCGTAGAAAGAGTCAGCTGAATTGGGGTATTTTGAAACAAAAAAAATAAAACAAATCACTAAATTATTTATTCCCTTTGTAAATCTTAGCAGAATATAGATGTTTCGTATCAAAAGTTTGCTGAATTGAGGTATACCATGTCAAAATGGACAAAAATAATTACAACACTCTAAAGAAAACATTAGCTTAGTTCTTTTTTTTTTTTTTTTTTTTTTTTGCAAAAATCATAATTTTTCATAAACAAATTTAGCTGAATTGAGTTTTTCTGAAAAAAAATGTTAGCTGAACTATATATTTCTTTAAGAAAAGTTAGCCGAATTGAGCTATACTAATGAAAAAGTGAGCTAAGTCAACTTTTTGCTGAGAAAATTTTTGGAAAAATAAGTTTTCTTTAAAAAATATTTATTCATTGGCCAAAAATCGATCTACAAATCCCTAATGTTATAGATAAAAGAAAATTACATATTCCTTTAATTCATTTTTATTAACTCATAAATCGAATTAATTGCTTAAAACCAATTCTATGTGTGTATTAAGCGATCAGTCAAAAATCGTAAGATGATATTTTAACTTAACAAACTGTCAGTTTTCTCTGTTATGTTCTAAGATCAAAGGCACAAATATGATTTATTTAGAAATAAATATTCCAACAATTCAATGTATACTACAATTTTTTTACTGTAATTTGAACAAAATGATTATTATTTTTTCATTAGTCCATTAGTCAAAATCGCTCTATAAATTCCTAATGTGATAGATAAAAGAAAATGATATTTCCACTTTATTTTTTAACAAAATTTTAATAAAATTCTTTAAAAAAGTGATCTACTGGTGTTAAAAATCAAATATCGATCTATACATACCTAATGTGATAGATAAAGGAAAATGACATTTTTGCCTTATTTTTAACAAAATGATAAATGATTTCTTCAATTAAATGCTGGGCCGGTGTATAAACCCCTTAGTCAATAATCGATCTATAAATCCCTAATATGATGGATAAAGCAAAAATTACATTTTCACTTTATTTTTAATAAAATAATAATTAAATGCTGTACTGGTGTATAAGCCATTAACCAAAAATCTATCTATAAATCCCTAATGTGATAGATAAAGAAAAATGATATGTTCGCTTTATTTCAACAAAATAATAATTAATTTCTTTAATTAAATACTGTACGGCAAATATTGATCTATACATCCCTAAAGTAATAGACAAAGGATAATGACATTTTCGCTTTATTTTTAACAAAATTATAAATAATTTCTTTAATTAAATACTGTAGTAGAGTATAAAGCCCTTAGTCAAAATCGATCTATAAATCCCTAATGTGATGGATAACGGAAAATGACATGTTCCCATAACAATATGTCGTATCTCGGTTATGTGTGAGAGATCTGTGCCACTCAAGGCCTTAATCGCCGTTACTTTAGATAGCTCTGCCTCACTCACTCTCTCCCTCTCTCTCTATTAATTAGAGAAATTAACAAAACTAGGCCAGCGGCCATTTTAGACAAAGAAAAGGAAACACACAAAAAGAATGTCATTCGTTCCTTGTTAAAGAAAAGGGAATAAATTAATACAATTAAAACAAAAACAACAACAATAAATATCACATGTATTAATGATTTCTTTTTTATTTATTTCTTTTATAAATAAATAACATTATTACAATCATGTATTTATAAAAAACAAGCACATACATATCTCTCATTCACATTATTGTTATTGTTGTTGTCATGACATTTCTTTCATTCCATCATGATTACTAGCCACACACAACACTACACACTATGCTTGATGATCATAAGTATGCATGCATGCAGCAGCAGGCACACATATTGTATTTGTTTGTCAGGCAGGCAGTCAGTCGTGAATACACAAACAACAGCAGAGATGAAGAAGAAGACGAAGAAGAAAAAAGAAAAGAAATAAACAGTTGTTGTAGTTTTTGTATTATTATTTTTTAAAGGTCATGGCAGCATTTACTGACATTGAAGTGAAGAGAGAAAAAAAACTAAATTACTGCAAACAATTCGCAAATTATTTAATACGAAATGTTTACACATACCAAACAAAAAAATAAGGGGCACAGCAACACCTCACACTTCCAGAGAAATCGAAACGGATGATTGTAAATTTAAATAATGGACAAGAAAAAAATAATAATAATGAAAAAGAGCGTACGTGAAACATAAATAAATAAAATAAATCAAACAAAAAATTTGCAAATTTAAATGTTTGAAGTTAAAGTAAAGAAAAAATACCAAATTCAAGACTGCAAGGAAATGGAGTAAATTATATTATTATAAAGGACGGTAATTATTAAACAATAAACTCCAAGGAAGATGATCGTGAATTGAAAGATATTTAAGATCAAAGCAAGGCCTATTCATAAGGTCATCTAGGGGGATCAGCTGATTCTCAAATTTGCTGTCAAAAACCATTATTGTGAATTGACTTTCATTATGAAAACGTAAACGTAAATATTCATGGTCAAGGTCTATTAGTAAGGTCATTCAGGGAGACCAGCTGGATATCAGATGTTTCTCAAGTTTACTGTCGAAATCCATTATGGTGGATTGGATTGATTGATGGATGATGGACCAAAGACAACATTTTTGACATTAAAGAGAAACAGCTGATTTTCACTTGCAGGTCGACATTAATAATAGATCTTATTCATGGTTGTTGGACAGTCAGTAATCACTAGGAAAAAAAGTGATAGGCCATAATGTGCAACAGTGTGTAGTCGTCTTAAGGGGAATTAAAATATATTGTAGATAAAGCGGCCCACACATGTCAAACAGGTGAGTTCGATTGGTGTGAAGCTCCTAGGCCACACATGTTTTTCCGGAAAAGCATTATAGGTCTCTTCCAGAACCTGCTAGAATGTACAATTTTTTACTATGATAACAATTTTTCCTTTATAATATCGGAAAAAATAGTAAAAATTAGTAGATTCTTGCAGTACGGGAACACGCCATTTATGTCCCACAATACAGGCTGTGTGTAAAAAATGTTAATAAATTCTTTCAACTTTTTTTACATACGCTTGAGGAAATATCCAAACACCAGGCCACAGATGTCAAAAAATGTGCGAAAAATTACTTTTTTTTAATTTCTTCCAATCGGTGTGAACACCGTGTCACACACACGCCACAATATTATTTGATTCATCAACTCACATGTTTGACGTGTGTGGGCCGCTTAAAAATCACCATCTAAGCAATGTGTTAATAACGGTTCATTTGAGTACTAGGGCTAACAAGTTCTATTAATGAAGTACCCTATAAGATCAGTTGTTTCCCATGTTTACTGTCAAAATACATTATTGTGAATAGAATTCGTTCAAATTTAAAGCAAAATATTCATTATTCACTTCAAATATTCTCTTTAAGTAATTTACGGAAATTTTATTTTTAAAGTTAACTTCGAATTATTTGTTAAATCCAATTATGTGTGTATTAGGTGGTGATCAGTCAAAATCTCGATGTATAAATTCCTAATGTGATAGTTGGACAATATACCTTTTGAAGGAAGTTTATAGTTTACCTTAACAAACTGTCATTTTCTCTGTTATATGTTATCAAAGACGGAAAATGATTTATTTAGAAATAAATCTTCCAATAAATCGATTTATAACTAAATTTCAGTTTTTTTACTTTAATTTGAACAAAATAATAATTAATTTGTTTATTTAAATGCTGTCCCGGTGTGTAATCCTTTAGTAATAAATCGATCTATAAATCTCTAATGTTATAGATAAAAAAATTAAATTTTTGCTTTACTTTTAAGAAAATTATAAAAAAAAATCTTTAATTAAATGTTGTACCGGTGTTATTAACCCATTGGTCAAAAATTGATCTATAAAACCCTATTGTGTTAAAGGGAAATGGCATTTTCGCTTTGTTTTTAACAAAATGATAAATAATTCCTTTAATTAAATGCTGTACCGGTGTATAAAGCCATTCTTCAAAAATCGATCTATAAATCCCTAATGTTATAGATAAAGGAAATTGAATTTTCGCTTTATTTTTAACAAAATGATAAACTATTTCTTTAATTAAATGCTTTAGTGGTGTATAAATCGATTAGTCACATATCGATCTGTAAATCCCTAACGTGATAGATAAAGGAAAATGACATATAAAGGAAAATGACAAATTCCCATGACAGTATGTCGCCTCTCAGTTAGGCTCTCACAGATCTGTGCCACCCGATTCCTTAACTGCCGTTACTTCAAATAGCTCTGTCTCAATCGTTCTCTCTTCCTTTCACTCTATTAATTAAAAAGTTGACATAAACTAGGCCAGCCATTTTAGACAAAGAAAAGGAAACACAAAAAGAATGTTATTCATTCCTTTAAAAAATAATATTTTAAATACATTTTATTATTTTTATTTTCTTAATTCTTTAAATCCCTGAGTTAAAAAAAAATTGTTTCAAAAACTTTTCCATCAAAAAAAGCTACATAAAAACCATAAAGAAACATTCTGCTAAACAAACAATAAAAACTAATAATTAATTATAATGTTATACAAAAAAGCATACTAAACTATTATATAGTCATGAATAAGTCATTAAGCTAACAGAATATTAACTTAAAATATATTATCTCACACACAGAAATACAAAGAAAAAAATGACACATTTTTTCCTCTAAAAAAGAACGAGAAGAAAGACAGAGAAAAAAATGCTACAACATTAATAGTTTTTTGCCAAAAAAAATACAACAACAACTACAATAACATCAATTCAATTATTCATGACCGGGGCCATTGTTTCAGTTGTGCGATTTTTGAGTTTCTTTTTTTTTCATTGCTTATCGGTCTACTTAATTATTCTATCTAACGACGAACGCAAAGCCATTGTTTGCGATGTTTGAATATTTAATGTTTTTTTTTTTTGCAAATAGAAAACAGGTTTTTTTGGTTTCTAAAAATATATAATTTGTATGTGCTGTATTTTTTTGTAAGGTGTTTAATTTATAAATATTTATTATTTTGGGTTGATTGTCATATTTTTTTTAAAATTTTGGCGCGTAAATGTTTTTTTTGTGTGTGAACTAATTAAATGAAAACCGTCAACAAATGCATGGGTGTGAACAGCCTTAATATTTTATGATGTGTTATGGTTTGCTTGTCAACAGCTGTTAGGTTGTCCTTTGCAACCATTTAGGTGGCCAGGCCACTGGTGGAATTAAATAAAAATAAATCACAAAAGAAGTTTATAATTAATTTAAAGAGTACTAAATTGTAGAAAGGAGAGTGCCAATAAAAATAATGTTGATAATAAGTGTCTAAGAAAGGTGCCAATAACTGTTCATTAGAGCACTAGGGGTCGCAAGGTCAATAAATAAATATCCTCACCCAGGAAGATCAAAATATGTCCATTTATCAAATTTTTGTATTTGTCAACAGCTGATTGGTTATCCTTTACGGCCATTTAGGTGGCCAGGCCACAAGTGGAATTAAACAACAAGGAAAGAAAATCACAAAAGGAAATGTGTGTTGAATTTAAAGAATTTGAAGATTGTAGAAAGAAGAGAGGTAACAAAATATAATGTTGATAATAAAAACCGTATCTAAGAAAGGTGTCAATAATTGTTTATTAGAATTAGGGATCGCAGGGTCTATAAATATTGTTACTGAGGAAGAACAGCTGTTTCTCAAAATTACTCTCAAAATACATTATCGTAATTTCTTTGTAAACTGCTGGCATATCCTTTGTACCCGTTTAGGTGGCCAGGCCACAGGTGGAATTAAACAATATATAAAGAACATCTCAATGAATGTATTTTATTAATTTAATGAATTTTAAGATTTTAGAAAGGAGAGAGGAAATAAAATATTTTATTGATAATAAATAGTGTCTGTGTCAATAATTGTTCATTAGAACAAGGGATCGCAAGGTCAATAATTATCGTCACCCAAAAAACAGCTGTTTCTCAAGTTTGCTTTCAAATATGTACATTAATGTGTACAAAGGCGAGTACACATTAAGGTGGCCAGGCAACAGGTGGGATTAAAAAAAACTAAACCAAATTATACAATTAATGACTAAGAAATTAATTTTAAGAGTATATATTATTTTTAATAATAATTTATATGCAATTTACTGAACTGATTAAAAAAAATTAAATGCCACATTTGCATTAAACATCAATAAAAATTATATATTACAAATTAATTCATTATCACAACAAAAAACTGTTGATGTAGGTTATTTGTAAATATTTTTATTCGGTTGCTAGGGAATTTGTAGTTGTTTTTGTATTTACCTCAATTAAATGCTAATCTATTTAATTAATATTTATATATTTTAAGTAAGGCCTAGTAAAAATGTCACCTGGAGAAGAATAATAAGCTAAATGAATATTTCACTTTCGCAAAAAGGTTTTTGTTAAGAAAATATAGCAAAATTAAAAAATAATCATTTAAGAAATAAACATTTATTTATTTTATTGTTGTATATTAAACAGAAAATTCGTTTTTTTGGTGCTTTAATTAATTAATTTGTTGTTTTTTAATTAATTCACAATAATTTATTGAGACACAGCTGGGCTTGATGTCAGCTGAGCGACATTTTAAAGCTGCATTTTGTCACACATGCTATTAGGGATGTATAGATCGAATTCTACATAAACGAATAATTCGTGCAAATAACTGTGAAATTCTCCTTTTCATTGTAGAACTAATAAAGGGGACAATTCTATTTTAATCTCAACCTCAATAATAAGCAAATTAAATATATATTTCTTTATTTTCACTAAAAAATATTCTTTAAAATATAAATATTTATTTTTTTTTAGTTGGAAATATACCAATAACTTATTTTTTGATGAATTGATCCTTTCGATTAATTTCATTTACAGTAATGCATCAAGAGACAGCTGATCTTACTGGATGACCTGATCTTAGTACCAGGAGAGAGCATTTTTAGACTTGTATTTTAGGGATGTATAGGGATGTATAGATCGAATTCTATTTAAAAGAATTAGTCCTGCAAATAACTCTGAAACTTTTCTTTTTAGTAGCAGCAAAACTTATAAAAGGGTCGTAATATATATATATATATATATACAAATTTTAATATTTTCACAAAATTCGCAATAACACATTTTCTCAAGTCTAAACGTGCTTTAATTGCTATTTGTTATCTGTTTTCTTCTTATTAGGTTTATAGAAATCGAGATTTGTACACAACAGTCATTTAGCTAGGGTTCTCTAAATCAATATTTGACTAATTCTTAAAATATTATTTAAATCAAGTTTTTAACTACAATAAAGCGCCAAATTCACTCAAATTGTATCATAATTTAAAAATCGAAAAATTAAAACCAAGTAATTTAGATTTTATTTTAAATGATATATTTCGTCAATCAGCTGATATTTGTTTACAAAATGTTAAACTGAATTAATTAAACATGCACACAAATTATATATATGGAAAACAATTTACAGTATGGTCTCGATAATGACAAGCGATTGAAAGTTCATATAGGATTTTATTTTCCATCTATTTTTTTTTTTCATCTATTTCTATCTTATAAAAACGGTCGAAAGGTCCCCTAGTGGGAATCCACGAAACTAATCTGTGTTGAGAACCCCTAGCGTCAACGGTTTACATTAAAAATTGTTACCCAGCCAGACAGTCACCAGTAAGTGCTTTGTTGATAATCGGGTCCCACAGAGATGAACTTTGCCTATCAAGACTCTTTCGAATGCGAGGAGGGCTTTACTCGGAGGTAAAGTTGCTAATGTACTGCTGCATGGGCAGACATATCGTCAGTCCAAATGGAAAGGATTAGAATGTGGGAGAGAAATATATTGGCGTCATGCGTAGACGTCCGGCCAATGCAATCGACTTCAACTGAATCGAGGTCGGCATGATGAAATATATATATATATATATACAAATCCACTTCATACTGATTCCTGCAGCTTTGCTGTAGCTGCGAGACGGAGGAATCCTTTACGATGAAGACGTCCGTTTCACATTGTGCAAGAATTCGAGCAAGCTGATGACTGGATTTAATGTAGTAATAGATTAAAGATAATAATTCAAATAAAACAAAATAATGCATATTGCAATGTAAACTCACTGAAGATATAGTCTAAACGTGCCTCAATTGCTATTTGTTATAAGTTTTCCCCCTATTAGGTATCTATAAATCGAGATTTGTACACATCTGATTGGTAACAGTCATTTAGCTAGGGTTCTCTAAATCGAAATTTAGACTAATTCCATTAATGTTTACTAACTACGTAGAAGTAGAAAAAAAGTACAAATATATAGAGTGATGTACACACCATGATTTTTCAATGACGTTTTGGTAAAAATCTTGCCTACGTGCGATATATGCCCGTCATTAATCAGGTATGTACGAAAATATTCATAACTGCTGTACAACTGAATAAAGTGGAGTACACACCATAACTTTTGAATGACAATTTAGTCCAAAATGTTACCAATTTCATTGTGTGGTAAATGTCCATCATTAAAAAGGCATGCACGAATATATCCACAATTGTTTGGCAGCAAAAAATTGATATAAGAAAACAACTCGCAGCCAAACTGATAGTGTGTATTCGCCTTATTTTTAGAAATTTACTAAGTTATTTTTCTTTTGGCGTTCTTTTAAAAGAGCGGTGGCGCCTAATGAGTTAAGAATTAACGGGGTTTTTATTCCCATACGATTGATCACTTTAAAATTTTGCAAAATGTATTTGTGTGCCACACATTTTTCTTATGGCATTTTGCCTTCTCTTTTTAATTCAGTCAAAAACTTTCACTTTAGTGTTTTTTTTTACTTTTTTTCATGGCCTTTTACAACAATATATACATACATACATATTTTTTTTTTATACCTTTATTCTTCTGCTGTTTTCTTATATATACGTCATTTTTATTTCTTTCTTTTCGCTTTTTTACTATCAGCTGCAGTAACAGCAAATTACGATTGCTTGCCTGCCTAGCGCATCGGTATTTGTTAGGTATTTGTTTTTTCTTCTCTTTGTTGAAGTGTTGCGATGTGAACAACACACCGGCGCGCGGGCATGTATTGTTTATTAGTCTTATCAATTGAAGAAGTATGGCGGTGGCGGAGGTTCGGCTGAGGTGCACAATACAATAAATTTTATTTTCAAGACAATGCAATGTTGTGTTGGCGATGATGATGATCATGAGAAAGAAGCTATGCACTTTTTTCGTTAAGTGTTGTTTACTTTCTCATTCATGATGATGATGACGGTGATGACCCACCGCCACCATCACCACTCTAAGTAAATATTTATTTATGTATGTATGCGATTCTTGTTTGTCATAATAAATGTGGAAAATGCGTTCAATATCATGATGTCCTCAATATATATTTTTTTGTGTTAACAAACTTATGTATAGGTTTTGTAAACAGAAAACTCTAAAACTAAGGAAGCGGGAATTCGAAGTTTCAATTCATTGTATATCGTTTTTAAGGTCAGCTGTTTTATGTGTCAACTTTGATGTTAATAAAAATTGCTTGAATGTATTTTTTTAGCTAAAATACAAATTTCGGTTTATGGAGCCCTAATGACAAACTAATTACAGATGACATTAAAAAATTGTCATATTTTCCAATTAGAAAAATTCCGTTTTAATAAATACCGTCATGATGAACGTTTCAACAGTTACGACGAGTACACACTATCTGTTTGGACGTCTAGTATTTTGTCCCTCGATATACAAAAGGAGCCATTATGGTCTAAACACGGTTTAAGTTCAATAATTTATAATTTTTAAAATGTTATTACTATAAAAGCGTCTCAGTGCCAAAAAAAAGATCACATATATTATTTATTGCTATTAACAGTGTTTTTTAACTACGTGTGCTGCATTGTATCCTATTTGTATGTGTTTTCATTTAATTTCCATTTTAATCTTATAGCCAAATCTCGATTTATAGCACCCTAACTAAATGCAAGCTAACGGACAGCTGCTAGCAATTTCGGTCTATGAAGCCCTGATGACAAAAATAATCACAGATGGCATTAATCAATTGTCATTGTTGTATTTGTTTACTAAAAAACAACTAATAATGCACTATCATATATCCATTAACCATTTTTTTAACTAGGTGTGCGTAATTTTTCCCATTTTTTTGTGTTTTCATTTAATTTTGATTCTATTCAAATAGTCAACTTTCGATTTATAGCACCCTAACTAAATGCAAGCTAACGGACAGCTGCTAGCAATTTCGGTCTATGGAGCCCTAATGACAAATATAATCACAGATGGCATTAATCAATTGTCATTGTTGTATTTGTTTACTAAAAAACAACTAATAATGCACTATCATATATCCATTAACCATTTTTTTAACTAGGTGTGCGTAATTTTCCCCATTTTTTCCGTGATTTCATTTATTTTTAATTCTATTCCATTAATCAACTTTCGATTTATAGCACCCTAACTAAATGAACGCTATTGGACAGCTGCTGGCATTTTCGGTTTATAGAGCCCTAATGGCAAACTAATCACATATGACATTACGGAATTGTCTTTTATTGTTTTCCAATAAGACAAATTCTGTTGCATAGATAAATATTGACAAATGTCAAATAATAAATGTTTCAACATTTAAGACGGGTACACACTATCAGTTAAGACGTCTGATATAGTCTAAACACGGTTTTACATTCAATAATTTATAATTCTTTAAGTTTTTTACTCGAAAAGCGTTCCTTTACCAAAAAATCATCAAGCATGATTTATTCATTATATATTGCATTTAACAAGGTTTTTTTACCTAGATATGCGTAATTCTTCCCACTTTTTTGTGATTTCATTTAATTTTGTTTCTATTTCATTAGTCAACATTCGATTTATATCACCCTAACTACATGGACGCTATTTGACAGCTGCTAGTAATTTCGATTTATAGAAACCTAATTACAAACTAATCACAGATGACATTACGAAATTGTCTTTTTTGTTTCCAATAAGAAAAATTCCGTTGCATAGATAATTTTTTCCCATTTTTTTGTGATTTCATTTAATTTTGATTCTATTCCATTAATCAACTATCGATTTATAGCACCCTAACTACATGGACGCTATTTGACAGCTGCTAGTAATATCGATTTATAGAAACCTAATTAAAAACTAATCACAGATGACATTACGAAATTGTCTTTTCTTGTTTTCCAATAAGAAAAATTCCGTTTAATAGATAACTGTTTGTATCATTTTAACAGTTAAGACGGGTACACACAATCAGTTTCTTTTTAAATCAATTACTGACTATCCAAAAACCATTTCCGTGAATGCCTGGGGAGTAAAAAAAATGGTTACACGATTAAATACATTTTGGGCCGAAATGTTAATTCTGAATGTGAATTTAGGCTATGTCGTCTAAATTGAGTAGATTTGTAAATCGTAGAACTAAATCCCCACTGTTTAGACTAGTATTAAAATAATAAAACGGTTCTCCAAATTTAAAATTTAAACTACTGATAACAAACTTCTGAAACAGCTGATCTCCATGGGTATAGATAATAGTCCTTCTCCATGGATATTTTAATAGTCCTTCATATCATCATTATTTTCGAGCTCAATCTACAAAAATACCAAATCGTCATCCTCTTTCAAAACATATAAATATTTTTTCCCAAATATTAAAATTCTTCTTCTTCTAAGAAATTTTGAAAATAAAAATACATTTCATGTTTCTTTAAATATTTCTAAATAAAAATATTTTTTTTTTTTTTATTGTCTTAATCATTTGTTGTTTTCGTTGCCGAAAAAATAAATAATTTTGTTTAGTGCTGGTGTTGTTGTTGTTACTGCTGTTCATTTCAACGTTGAGTGCTTTTTATGAGTTCAAGGTTAATCGCCAAATAATCAAACACACTCAGACGCACACCCAAATTGTGTTGGGACAGAAGGGGGGCTCCTCCACAAAAACACAACAAAGTCAAGTAGTAGTACATACACACAGATGTTTGCAAAAAATGTATTTTTTTTTTTTGCAAATTACTTTTGATATTTTATTTATTTTGTTTTCGCCCAATCATCTTTAAATAGATTTCGTTCGGTTTCTTTTGTATTTTTATTGAATAACAAACAAATGACAGGCAGCAGTGGCAGCAGGAGGCAAACATATGTATTCCAGAATTTCACAACAAACAGAGAGATACGATATTATTTCATTTTGAAAATTTACAGTTGGTTTTTATGATAAAAAGTGTAAAATAGTTTTTTTTTTAAATAGCTATTTTGAATTTTATGTTTTTTGTTTAATTTATGCATATTTATGAAACTATAAAAATGAAGACCAGTTTGGAGATCATAAAATCTAAAACAGTTAACAGAAAACTGGATCTAACGGTGGTTTTGAGTATATAAAATATAATTTATTCACATAACTGACGTCAAATTTGTAATTTACCGCTCTGGGTAAAAATAATAGATAAGAAATTATGAGAGTATATTTTTGATAAATTATTTATGCTTTATATATATATATATATATATTTTGCTTTTTTTTCTTTTCATTATTCTAAAATTATTCAATTTTTTATTACAATATTTAATTTTATTTTTTATTTCAATATTTTTAATTTTTTTTAATCCATTTATATTTTATTTTTTTCAAATATTTCGTAATTCCTTCTATTTACATTATCCACAGTTAGTCCATTTTCGATTGAGCCAACCCTAACTAACGGTTTGCCAAAGTGAAGCTGTGGCCAAATCTCGGTTTATAGAACCCTAACGTAATGACAAATGATGACTGATGATCACAAAAATAACATTAATACATTGCTTTATTGTAACAATTATTTAAATTTCTTTATTATTAATAAAATAATATTGTTTAATTTATTTCTTAATTCAATATTCTTTGATTTGTTATCCAGTTGTACGCAATATTTCATATATTTCAAATTCTATTTAAAATAAAAGCAATTAGTCCCTTTTTCGATTGAGTGAACTCTAACTAATGGATTGCCAAAGTGAAGCTGTGGCCAAATCTCGGTTTATAGAGCTCTAACGAAAAGACAGCTGACAACTAATCACAAAATGAGCATTAATGAATCATTTTATTAGTATAATTACTCTATTTTCTTGTTTTACAATAAAATAATATGACTTAATTTATTTGTTAATTTAATATTCCTTCATTTGTACTCAATTTTTGATATATTTCTAATTCTATTTAAAATTAATGCAATTAGTCCATTTTCGATTGGGTGAACTCTAATGGACTTCGGATTGGAAGCTGGGTCCAAATCTCGGTTTATAGAACCCTAACGAAAAGACAAAATGATGACTAATCACAAAAAGAACATTACTACATTTTTTATTGTTATTTCTTGTTTTTAATAAACTAATATTGCTTAATTAATTTTTTAGTTCAATATTCTTTGATTTTTCTATCCAGTTGTACGTATTTTTTATATATTTTTATTCTATTTATAATTTATGCATTCAGTCCATTTTCGATTGAGTGAACTCTAACTAACGGATTGCCATAGTAAAGCTGTGACCAAATCTCGATTTATAGATCCCTAACGAAATGACAAATGACAATTGATCACAAAATGAGCCTTAATAAATTATTTTGTTGTTACAATTATTTAAATTTCTTGTTTTTAACATTAAATTTAGCAATAGTATTGCTTAATTTAATCATTTTATGACAAAATAAAAGACATATTGAGCTATAAAATGTATTTTATACAACTTCAATAATTCTGACTCTCTCTCTCTCTCTTTTCTTCTTTGAGACATACTTGGCGCCACTATCTTTGCCCAAAAACATTCATTGTCTTCCTTTGTTATGATTTTTTTAAAAGTATGCACTCTCTCTCCCAAAGAGAGAATCACTTGCATGCAAAAACACATCATAATTATTATTTATTTATTTTTGGAAGGTATGCTGCAACGTTTGTTAACAATAAACATTTGTTATTATTTTACGAATATGGAAACAGATGACCATATTTTTCTTTTGTTCTGACAAAAACAACAACAAACGTTTAATATTCTAAACATTTTGCATGTTTTTTTTGTTTTTTTTTTCGTATAAATAATCGATAAGTCAAAAAAGCGTTCATAGAGAGAGTAATGACTTTAGGAAGAAATTAAGGGCATTCACTTTGATATATATATTAGGGGTATTCACATGATGTTATAAATATACAACATGCTTCCTAGGTACAATTTTCTAATAAAGAAAATTAATCAATAGAAATAAAGTATTTATGCAGCGTTTACACACATATGATTTATTTCATAAGTGATGTAAATTAAATTAATTAATTAATTATACCATTTTTCTTGATACATACCTATATTTGCAATACAATTTAGCCTGTATATACTTTCGAACACAACACTGTTTTTACACACATATGTATTTACAAAAATTACCAGAAAATTTATGAAACCAATGAAATGTGTATGTATAAGTAAACAAATATCAGCTGATTGTCAATTTCATATAATTTTAATACTAGTTTAAACATCTAGTTTTTTTTCCTAAATTACAAATCATGTTCATTTAGAAAGCTTAAAGGTAACATAATGAAGTGTGTGTCCACCCGTATTAATTTTTTTGCCATTTTTTTACTTTAAAAATAATAAAAAATTTGCCTTTACAAGCTTTAAATATTCTGTTGTAATTATATATCCCCCCAAAACCGAAAACACCTGTTTAAATTTATTTTCATTTTCGGCAGCGGAAGTTCGCATTATTATTCCATAATTCAAAATACATTTCTGTTTTTGTCAAAACAAATTACCCGTTATGTGTGTAGGCCTGTTTTTGTTTTTCCTTTCTTCTTTTTTGCCAAAAAAAAACCTGTGCATTTAATTTACATAATTTAAAAATAATACACGCAATGTACAACCCTTTTTTAGTTCTCCGAATCAATCGCACAGTAATTTGTATACTCAACATAAAATTGTATGCTAATAAATTCAAGCGATTAATTTTGATTACAAGTGATAAGTGAGGGGATTATTGTATATCGTATCAATTAATTCAAAAAATTTACATTAAAAAATTCAAGAATTTTTTTGTATACATATTAGGGGGATTTAAAACTCAAATTTTTATCATTAAGTTTGTATTAGATAGATAGCCTTTCATGTAAAAAAAATATTTAAAATTAATTTTCAGAGTTAATAATCTCCGATAATAATAATGTATCGGATTTATTAAATCCAGCAAATCTGAATTGTCAATTATATTACATTATATGGAAAATAAATCCCTATTGAATAGGTTAATCATGCAAAAAAGTTCTAATGTAAATGCCGTTTTTTTTATTGATTTATCGTGTTCTATACTCGGTAAAATAAAATTATGTTTTATTAAAAAAAAAATTCGCCTTTTTTTCTACTCAGAAAGCAGGTTTAAATTTCTTTTTTTATTTAAATTTATCATTTTTTATACTTTCCATCTATCACAGAGCGTTTAGATAACGATTTAGCTAACCCTACCCAAATGACTGCTACAGACAGCTGCTGTCAAATCTCGACTAATAGAACCCTATTGTAAAGATTGATCACAAATAGTATCAAAAGGATTTTTTATTGTAATTTATTATTAAAATAATTAATATTATCGCTTAATTAAAGAATTTGTATAATTTTTATAGTGCAATAAACAATAAAAAACGTTATATTTTGTGTTATAAGTGTGCTTTTTTTAATATGCATAGAGTTACACTCTCTCTCTCTCCCATTTCGTCTTTTGATCAAAGAGAGGGAGACACATGTGAAACGAAACATACACGCAAATGACAGTTAATAACAACAACAACTGTTAAAGAAAAAGTTATCGGAAACAAATTTAAGAAATTATTTTTTTTATTATTTTAATTCTTTATTAAATTTAATATTAATAAATAATAATACTATTATTATTAAATAATTTTGTAATATTATTATTTAATATCGTTATTAAATAATAATAAATGTAATAAGTGTTGTGTGTATTAGTTATGTTCAAACTTGTTTTCTTATTAGAATTTTTGCGCACATAGTACGATTGCATAGAGTAATGAATTCTCATTAGGAAATTTATTTCATTTCCTCTCTTCCACATAATATCACCATCCATACAACTCCTGGGCTGTCATTTGCGGCAAAATCAAATGCCAGCGGCAGTAGCAGCAAATAAAAAGAATTGTAACAGCATAACAACAAATAAACATAAAAAGCCCACAGAAAATGAAAACTGAATAGCAGTATTTTTATGGGGTTTTTTGTTTTTGGCTACGCTGGCTTGACTGCTGGCTGGCTGACTGACTGGCTATAGCGTTTTTGGCCTTAATTGTTTTGCCCTGACCTCATTTGCTTTACTAGCGCTAGTGAGCCAGTATGTGTGTCTGTCAGTGTGTGCTTGAATATCTGTTTGTGCAACGTAAGGTATGTTGGCTTTTGAATCAGTTTTTGTTGTTGTTGCTGCTGAATGAATGTGGTGAGAGAAGAGAGTAGATGATGTCGTCGGCATATAACTTTATTATATATATTTTTTTGTATTTATTTATATTGCTTTATCGTTTTCTTGTTATGGTATTTCTCATGTTACAACAAACAAAAGTGGTGGAGAAAGAGTTATGGAGAAGAAAAAATAAAATGAAATAAAAAAACACACATCTAAAGAAGAAAGTATGAGAATGAGGAAAAAAGTGAAGGGTAAGGCAAGGGAGGCCAGGGAGAACGGGCCAGCAAAATGAAAGAAACTCTATTTAGGTCATAAATTACTTGATTCACTCTTATACAAACACTCAAACAAACACACAGACACTCCACATATAAATAAATGCTGCTGCTTCTTCTTGTCCGTCTTCTGCCATAGAGCCGGAGACATTCACTCATGTACATGGTGGTATATGCCATACACATATATGTGGTTGTTGTTGTCTGCATATAAATGAAAACACGTTCGAACGAGCAGCAGCAGCAATACGAGCGACCGACATACGTTCATACATACATATACGGATATGCGGCAATAATGTATTTTACAATATACGAATGTACATACATATATATTGGAATAGATGATGTGCATGGCCGTTGTACACACATGTTTACAATCAAAAAAATCAAAACCCATCCCCCTAAAAAAAGTCAGCTAGCCAGCCAGTCAGCCAACACTGCTACAACATTTACGCCCCTCTACTTACAGACCTACCTATCTTCCACCCCACCCTCTCCCCCTCTTATGGTTGCTTCTGTCGTCTTCTTTCAATTTACTTGAATGAACATTTTTATGCATGGCAATGGCTTTGTTGTTGTTGCTGTTTTGCTTTATAAAATCGCAATAATGTGGCAGGCAAAGCAAAGCAAAACAAGAACAAATACAAAAAAAGAGGAAAAACATATTTGTACATAACAGCGTTGTTCATATCACAAAAAATATATATTGCAATGTAATAATAATAAAAAAAATTGTAATAATAAAGAAAACATGTTTACAAATAATTTTAGCACCTTAGAGTGGGTAAAAAATATTCCCAACAGCATAAATTCTTTAAAGAAATTAATTAATTATTGCCGGTTTTTTTTGGCACAATTATGGCGCGTAAGTGTCACCTAAAATAAAAGAAAGACGGAGGGAGAGAGAATGTGCGTGTCTCCATGCAGGTTAAAACATGTATAAAACTTTTTCAACGCACTTTTTGTTACACTTCTGAGTATAATATAAACTATATTCCTTTATTAAAAAATAATATGAAATATTTAAATAATAAATTTCAACAACAACAATTAAATTTCACAATTTCCAAAAAATTCTTTGATCAGACAGATTTGTGCAGGTTTTTTTCATTTGGCACAATTATGGCGCGTAAGAGGTTTAATGACACATAACACGAATAGAGAAAGGGTGAGGGGGGACGGAGAGAGAGTGTGTTTGTGACTCCAATTAATTTAACACAGAAGTATACATTTCAAACACCTTTTGTATTGCACTTTGGAACATATGAAACACACATATTAAAGTAATTAATTAATTTTAATAATAAATTACAACAACTACAATTAAATTTCACAATTTCCCCAAATTCATTGAACAAATTGATGAGTGATGTTATTGTTGGCACGATTATGGCGCCTAGTGCTTCTTGTCACATTTAACGAAGGTAGAGAGAACGAGAGGGGGAGAAAGAGGTGCTTTTATCTCCATGTATTTTAACAAAACACCATTTATAAAACAAAAGAATATATTTAAACACTTTTTTGAAGCACTTCGAAAATTATTAACTACATATTATTTTATTAACAATAACATTGGATATTTTAATAATAAATTATAAAAAAATTGTCTTTGATTACTAAAAACTGTTATTTGGCACAATAATGGCGCCTAGTGCTTCTTGTCACATAAACCGAAGAAGGAAAGAGGGAGAGGCAGAGAGAGAGTGTGTGTGAGTGCGTGCATGTAACTCCATGCTTGTTAAGAAAACATCATTTATAACACAAAAGAATACACTTTATACGACATATTTGATTGCACTTTGAATTATATAAACAATAAATTATTTAATTTAACAATAATATTAAATATTTTAATAATAAAGCATCAATTTTTCAATGGTATTTCTGATTAATCATCTCATAAAGGTATTATATGTTGACATTTGTCAGCAGCTGTCCGTTAGCAGTCAATTGGGTAGGGTTCTATAAATCGAAAATTCCACTAAATGGAATAAAAGCACAAAAACTCTTAGAAAGTTAAAAAACAATATTTATAATAGCAAATAATGCATTTAATGGGAAATATAAAAAACGCATTACTTTATTACAAAATAATATTTAATATTTTTGGCACATAATATATTATTAATATTATTTGGCACAAAAATGGCGCCTAGTGCTTCTTGTCACATTAAACGAATGAAAAGAGAACGAGAAGGAGAGAGAGTGACTGTACCTTCATATAAATTAACAAAACAACATTTATATAGCATTTAAAACACATTTTTGTTGCACTTTCTAATATATAAATTATATTTTGTTTATTAAACATAAATATTTATTATTTTATTAATATAAAAATCAATTTTTCACTGATATTACTGATCAATCTTCTCACTAAGTTATTATATGTTGACATTTGGCAGCAGCTGACCGTTAGCAGTCATTTGGTAAGGGTTCTATAAATCGAAAGTTGACTAATTGGAATAAAAGCGCAAAAACCGTAGAGTGTTAAAAAAAAACAGCATATATATGAGTAAAATGATGCATATATAAAATGTTTTAATTTATTATACATTAATATTTTAATAATAAATTATAACAATTACGAATAAATTTCTAAATGTATGGTGACCAATCTTCTAACTAAAGTTTAATGTGTCAATATTTGGCAGCAGCTGTCCGTTAACAGACATTTGGCTAGGGTTTTATAAATCGAAATTGGACTAATTGGAATAAAAGCACAAAAACCTTAGAGAGTTAAAAAACAATGAAATTTATTAATTGCTTTTCGTTAGCATACATTTAGAAGGGTTCTACAAATTGAGACTTGACTAAGAGAACATAATCAATCAATCAATTAATCGTCAAAATTTGTAAATCTAGGAACTAAATCCCAGCTGCTTTTGACTAGTATAAAAATCATAAACCAATGCTTGAAAAATTTTATATATAATTACTAGCACACCCTTTTGACTTAAAAATATGTCTTTCGATTTTTTCATCTGATAACCCACTCTTGTGTTAATATCTCAAATAGTTTTTTATGAATGATTTTTAATTGTGTTTATGGTTATTCGCATTTTTCTGCTACTTTTTTCGCTCGTTTTGCTTGCACAATATGTCTAAACAAATGTGTGCTATAGAGACGCATATTTCCTTAAAAAGTTATCAGAATTTATAAATAGATTATTATTATAACGCATAATATATTGTCACGTTTGTCATTCATTGTTCGGGGGCACATATTTTTGTGGTGTACTTTTTAGATTAGACAATAATGCAAAAAAGCATTAATGCAATTGCAACAAACGTGTGAACATACCATTAGATTTTTTTATTTTTGATTTAAATATAAATACTCGATAATATAATTATTTTTTCCTTTGGTAATAATTTTGCTATCAATTGAAAATTAATAATTTACGTCGTGTAAACATATCATAAATTGTGAAAAATTTCTTCTGTGAAGAGATTATAAGTTACTTTCGTGTAAACATATCATATAAAATACATGTTTGCATTTTTCCTCACTAAACGATTGGCAACACTTGAAGGAAAGCTTTATTAGGTTTATATAGATCGATTTTGGACTAAAGGCCATTTCAACATATGATTGATGGAAACCAACCAAAAACGTTACCAAGGTGCAAAAAAACAGCTGATTTTACAATTTTAATGTGAAAAAATTTAGCCGAAGCGAGAAAATAAAAATAATTAAAATTTATACAGACAAAAAAATATTTAAGAAGTAATATTTCTAAAAATATATTCCAAAGTCTATTATTAAATTAAGTCATAATTAAAATTTTCCTTCGATTGTTTAAGTTTTTTGTTTATTTTTAATCTCAAAAAATATATTGCTATATACTTATATTGTTTTTGTTTATATGTATCTATGTAGCCGTGTGTTTGTGATGATAACGAATTTTTTAAGCTACTTGTCTGTCACATGAATTTGTTTTGATTATTTTTGTTTTGTTTTGCTTTAGGTTTTTTTGCTTGGATAGAAACAAACAAAAAAATGTAGTAGTAGTAATACCAATCCTATAAATCAATGACGTATTATAATAATAATTAACGCCAAGTAGGTATGATAATGTTTTGTGGTTTGTTATCTAAACAATACATCATCTGTTTGATTGTTGATTGAAATGTGATAACGTTTTAATGACCTTTGATTTTTTTTTTAATATTTATTTTTGTTATCTCGTATACTAATTGTTTTCTTTGTTTTTTAAGAATAAAAAATATTTATTATTTTTTTTAAGAAATACGAATGGCCGAACACAAATAATTGCTGCTAATTTTTTTTTAATATTTTCTTTTAAAGAAAGCTCCTTGGGTTTCAATGAGGCTGGCCCCACGTTGGGCGTCAATAAAGCAACTCGAAACACCAAGATTTAAAATAATGTTGGCTACTCCTTGTTTAGGAACTACTTCCAGCTTATGTTCTAGTCCATCAACTTGGGCAAGCGTGGGTAATGATCTTAAAGCCTTCAGTGTTCGCTAAACAAATTAGAGCCGGGTGGTCCAGGACTCGGATTGTAGCGATTTTATTGAAATTTGATTGAGCTTAGGTACTAATTATGAGAAGCAAGATTCTTATCTAGTATTGGTTGTGTAAAAAAGGTAGTGATATCAGTGATGTAGTTTTTGGTACTATTTACAAAATATTTACATAGTTAACCGTTAATTTCAAATGTTTAAAACAGAGTTGCATTTAAATATGGAAATCATAAGATCAATAAAACGTGTTTACACTATTGTAATTAAAATTGAATAAAATAGAGTTGATACGCTTCACTTTAAAATTTTAATATAATTTTTTTCCAAATTATTTAACAATAATTTATCACTTATATTTTAAATGTATTATTAAAATTTTTATCACTGTACTTACAAGGCAAAATTCAAACAATAAAAATACACTTTTATAAATTATTTAAAAATAATTTACTTTTTTTAATATTTTATTAAAAATTTTAATATTAAAATTTTCTAAATTATTTTACAATAATTTATCCTTTATTTTTTATTTTATTAAAATTTTATAAATTACTTTACAATAATTTATCGTTCTAAAAATTTAAAAAAAATGTTAAATTAGTCCAAAAATTACCGGTGACTCATTTATGTTGCCCAGTGTGAACTGGGCCTAATAGCAAATAATAGTTTGTTTGAAATAGATGATTAATTTGTACAATTTCTTTCCTTCCAATTAATTACATTTCATTATAAAATAACCTAACCTTTATTATTATTTATTAATTATTTTTTAAACAATATTTTTTTCACGGCTAAACACCAATTTAATGTCATCACACACACACACATACATAACACCTAACCTTTCTTAACCCATTTTAATCCCCTCTCTTGACATATACCGGTTTCATAAAACAACAACAAAACAAACAAAAAATACTGGTAATTATCATCAATATGTTTTTTCGGCCACACATTCCAATATGTTATTAAAACTTGTTATGGTTATTTAACAAGAAAAACACACAAAAAACTATCAAGAAAAAAATCCATTTAAAGTAACAAAAAAAAAAAACACAGACTTCCCTTGCCAATGGCGTTGGTTTTACAAAAACAAATTTTGAAATGTTTTAAAACTAACAGAAAACAAACGGTAAATTCTGTGTGTGTTCTGATTTTGCCATGTTTGTTCACAAGAAAAAACCCTGATCCGATTAGCAGAGAAAACAAAATATCACCTAAAGTCAATTTGTCACACTATAGAGCCCTTTATTTTTTTTTTTTTAGAGCAAAAAATAATACTTCAACTAAATACCTTAAATAAACACAATAAATAATTGAACGTTAATTAAATTTAAGCCTATAGTCACAGTATAGAGCCCTTAATTATTAAGGGCAAAAATAATAAACGAAAGAAACAAAAAAACACTTTAATTAATCACACTATAAATAATTCAACGATAATTCAACTTTTTTGGGGGGAAAACATGCAAACTACTATGCTGCTGCTGCCTAACGCCGTTACCGCTAGCCCATCATCACCACCTGTCATTTTCGGCTATTGAATTAAATCACTTTTCAAGAAACACTACAATAACAACACACAAATCAAACCCCCCACCCCTCACATACATATTTGGTGCATATGAATGCAGCAGGCAGGCAGGCATTTGTGCATGCATGCTTTGTATAAGGCAAAAGCACATGTTTGTTTGTTTGTGTAATAACATTACAATGACAACGGCGACGACGACAACGTCGTTGATGATTATGGCGCGCGGCATTAGCAGCAGCATCGCTGGCGGCGGCATTGCCTTCATTTTGGCACTGTAATAAAAGCACGAGAGATGTCATATTACAGAGAAGGGGAGAGAGAGAGGGACGACGTTGATGATGTTGATGGCGACGGCATTGCCTTCATTTTGGCACTGCAATAAAGGCACGAGAGATGTCATTTTACAGAGTAGGGAGAGAGGGGACTCTATGAACAGTTGGGAAAAAAAACAATGTCAACTATAACGTAGGCAGAGGAAAACACACTCACACACACGGCGGCTGCAGGCACTAGGCAGAGTTAACTTGTGAATGACAGACAGGTATGAAAACACGTTAATAGAAATAATAAAAAAACAACACCAACGACATTTCAAGATTACAAAAAAACGATAATAATGATAATATTTATAAGGAAGTATAATAGATTTTAAAGATAAAAAATAATAATAAAAAGAATAGCAAAAAAACTTACCTTAAGGGAAGAGACACAGCTTCAGAGAAAAAATATCCTTTTGAAAATGCATATGCAAAGCCTCTTCTTTAGCTAAGCTTCCTATTAACCCAAGCAAGAAGAAGACGTTTTCAAAACTTTACACGATCTATGAGGTCGTCGTATTAGTAGTAGTAGATGATGTAGCCGACGAAGTAGAAGAACTTGAAATATATATGTCTTCTCTCACTCTTTTGTAAAAAGTTGATTTTTTTTTGTTAATGGATGACAATTTAGATTACAACAACAACACTAGCACACATAAAGCAAAAAAATTGGAAAAAAAGAAGTTTCACCACTTTCTTTTGCTTTTGGTTTATAGAAAAAAAATTTTAGCGCGGTTTTTTTTTCGTTGGCGCTGCTGCTGCAATAATGACGGGCGATCGCAGTTGTCGTCGTCGCCCGCCGTCTTTGTTGTATATATTTTAGTGAGAATCTCTCACATTAAAAAAAAACACAGTTAATTTATATGGATGAGTAAGTAAGTGTGTGTTTGTTGGTTTTAACTTGTTGTTTTCCCTTTACCTCCGCTTCGCATGAGTTTTTTTTTTGGAACTGGCCAATTGTAACACAAACAAAAAAGGCAAATGATGATGACGACGGCGTTTGGCCACCAAAAATAAAACACACTAACAGCGTTAACGTATATCGTCGACGGCGACTACTACTATTGCGATGTTCACACAAAAAAATAAAGGAAACCAGTATTTTCTTCTTTCACTTGAGGTTGGGTTTTTTTCCTGCTGCTTTTGTTGTTGTTGTTGTTGTGTGAGAAATTTTGTTGTTGTTGTTTCTGCTTGGTTACTGTTGAATTGGACGTTGTAGATTTTTTTATGATGTTGTTGTTGTTGTTGTTTTGCTATTTATGGGGTTTCACTTTAAAACAATTCATAGGTTTTAAATTGAATTGATTTTTTTTTCGTTAGGTTTCGGTTCACTACAAGTTGGATCCGCACATCCAAAAGATACTTCTTTAAAATTTAGGCAACCAGCAGCACGAACACGACAGCGACACCAATGATTTTGATGTTATGGATGAGGAGGAGGATAACGAACGAACTCCCAACGACAACGACGAATTTAACAAAGACAACGAAAATATTATGTTCGAGGTGGAGCAGGAGGAGCGGCGGCTAGTCTTTAAACATTTATAAAGAAAATAATTAAAGTTTTTATTTAGATTTGCGTTGTTATTCCTCAAATGATTGCCAATGTTTAAAAACATTTTGGAATTTCACGTTTTTCTTTTGATTGATTTTTGTTACTGCGTTTTTTTTTTTCTTTCATTCACTTTACTGCTTTGCTTGCTTCTTTTTTCTATACGCTGGCAATTCTTTTTTTCAACTTGATTTCACTTTGCCTTCATTTTTTCATTTCCTTTATATTTTTTCACCATTAATTTTTCTTTTCACACAGAAATTATTGCATTTTTATTTAACTTGAATTTTTTTGCAATGATTTGGGCATAAAATTGACATTTTTCTTTCATTTCCTTGCCATATATATATTACATTTTTCTTTTATTTCTTGTTAAACAAAAGACGACACGCATTTACCCGAAATCACCAAAAAACACATCTTAAAGCGTAAAAAAGAAGAAGCAGACTGACTGAAAATGACGACGACGATGTTGTCTCTTCTCTCTTGGTTGGTTGGCCCGTTAAATTGTTGTTGTTTTTGCTGCTGTTTCGTATTTCTTGTTTTGTATGGATGACGGCGGCGGCGGCGTAGTCGTCGTCTGCGGCGGCGTTGTTATTATGATGATTGTATGATTTACCGTACGGAGACAACGTAAACGTCAAAATGTATTGGGGGGCCTGTGACGTTCACGTTCGTTCATGTTGTCTGCCTACAGAGAACAAAGAAATTGTCATAAATTTCCCGAAAAAACACAAAACGTTTGGTTTTCCTCTTGACGTATTATGTTTTTTTTTTTTCACCAACAAAAGTTAAATTGATAGATTATTGTATTATTTTTTATTTCTTCCTCTTATCTTCTTATTATTATCTGATTTTCTGGAAGGTGTACAAAAGAAATGTTGATTTCTCAATCGCCATTTGGTTGTTGTTGTTTTTCTGCTGTTGCTGCTTCTTCTTCACTTTTGTATCTTAAAAATATACACAATCACACAATTTACAGCAACAAAAACAAGAACGGCAACAACAAAAAAAGAATCTCTTGGATTTCTTCACATCATCATCGTTGATCGTTTATGTGTGTAATATTTTGTTTCTTTCGTTCGTTTCGTTTGCTTCTTCACCTCTTATGTACTACTTCACTTTGTAAAAAAAATGATTTTTTTTTCAGCTTATTATTTATAAAAACTTTGAGTGTGATCTATGATTGTAGTATGTCCATTTGTGTGTGAATGTGCTGTTGTATTTCTCGTTGATTTGATTTTTTTGTTTCTTCTTAATTTCTTGTTCTCCTTGTATGTTGATTTTTTTCTTTTTGATTTGGCCTACTTTATTGTGAAAATTTCCAATTCACATTTTCCACTTTTGTATTTCCAATTCACTGCAATTTTCTCCGTTTCATTTATTTGTTTTATACGTTTTGATTGTTGCTTTTTGTGTTTTTTTTTCTTTTTTGTGTATTAAATAATCTATTTCTTATTATAATAATAAAAAAACGAACGATAGTATAAATTTATTCTTTCTCTACTCTTGTCTGACTGACTGAAGTTTTTTTTTAATTTTTTCTTTCACACACACACACACAGGGGCAATCACGTTAGTGGCAGGGTTCTATAGTGAGAGTGTTATCGTTTGATATCGATAACGATATTATGGCTATGAGACTATCGAAATGATTATTTATTGTGATCTTTTAATGGGACATTTACACTAAGCACATACGTTAAAGGAAAATAATAAATAAATATAAATAATAATAATAAAATAAATAATAAAAAAAGAATAGTAAAATTAATAATAATAAAAATAATAAAATCATTTTATGTAATGCTACATTTACACGTGTTATATGGAAAACATCAATTACATGACATATATACAAGGCAATCGGTATTTAAATTAACATAGGAAGATTAAGCTACGATTCATCAAAAAATAAATATCGTTGCAATGCATTTGATATATTATAAAATAGGGGAGAGAAACCTCCATTAATTGGTCTGTTCACGTTCTTCAAGAATCTACGAGTTTTCATTATTTTTTGGATATTATAAAGGACAAAAGTGTTATCGTAGTAAAAAATAGTAGATTCTTGCAGTACGGGAAAAGGCCAAATATATACTACCTAGGGGTTCGGCCTACTCGATTTTTGAATCAAGTTTTTAACCATTATTAAAATGATATAAATTTGACAGTCAGCTGTTATTTGTTTACTTATACACATACACATTTCACTGGTTACACAATTCCTGTGGCAAATTTTGTTGATCCGTATTTTCATAAAACGGCATTTACATTACAACTTTTGACAATTATGACCCACGAACTCCGGTATAATGTAAACATACTTTAATACAAACAGAAATTGTTTTCCATTAGGTGATAATTCCAGAAAAACATATTTGTTCCGTTCCAGTATGTTTTTTTTTAATAGTAAAGCAAGTAAAACAGGAAAAATTTCAAAATCGCTCTCAGAGTACAAAAAAACAAATTCGGGGACGCATAAGCCAAAATTAGATGGTAATTCTTCAAAACTAAAACATAACAGCCAATCAGAAGTTGGCATTCCTGTTTAAGGCTACGTTTAGACTACTAAATCCACTCGATCTCAAATGTCAATTCCATTGCATTAATCTTGTTCACAAATCCAGTGGATTATACTTGGCATAAACGCTATAGAATTGACATTTGAGATCGAGTGGATTTCGTAGTCTAAACTTACCTTAACATTTTTAGTCGGACACATTTTTCGAGTAAAAAGTTTGCAAAGAGAATGCCCTTTTTGTGCTCTCTTAAATTTGGTTCAATGTTTTACAAGTTTTTTTTGGGTTCAGGAACGTTTTTCGTATAAGAAGTTGCAAAGCTTGTAAAATTAGTAGGTTCTTTTAAGTTCTGGAACGGATCTGATAACTACAAGTAGCACGCATTCATGCAGCATGCTCACAGCATTCAGAAACCCCTGGTTGAGCTGCAGGTTTGGCTTTCGCATCCTATTCATAGCCACTAGTTGTGTTGGTTTGTTCCTGAGTTGCAGCTGCCACAGAAGTCGACGCAACTGTTACGAACACTTCCTGCTTTGTATTGCCTACCTTGTATTTATCCAGCAAAAACTGCCCTATTGTGACGTAGGAATTCTTTCGATTAGGAAATCCCGCGCAATGTAATTCGTATAGTTTCGAGAGAACTATGAAATGAGGATTGAGGTTTCTCTTAATCTGACTGAATCGCTCATCGCTGATTCAGTCCCTATCCCGTTCGATGAAGCGGTTGCAGAAATTATCCGTTGTCCGGTGGATCTTTTTGTCAGCATTTTGTGGCATTGACACGTTTGGTGGTTGCTTGAGCTGATGATGGATGCCATCCATTGCATCGAAGGAAAGCTCATCAGCACCAGCATCTACTTCAACTGGCAGTTACCTCAAGTTGTACTAACTGTTGCAAGGGGTTGCGAGCTTTCTCACTTATATGTCCATTCCCATAGCGTCCCAGAGTCGGGATACATTCCTGACTAAGGCGCAGGGAGCCGGTCTTCTCCATTAAATCGAAGAGAAGGTTTGTATGTCTCTCCAGACTCGCGTTGATGTTATGTCCAGAGTAATGGGGTGGGGAAAGTCGTAAGAAAAGTCCGGTGGTAAGTTAGCAGTAATCGACGTCATTGGCGGATTTAAATTTATAATTGAGTTCGACACTTAGGGTACCAAGGAAGCTTAACTGGCATCAGCCGAAAAAATCGCATTCATTATTGTTTTTGTTTTTAGAAGAAGAAGGTGCAGCTGTAAAAGAGAATTTAAGGTCTGACAAGGAATAACTTCGTACCATGTTAAAGACTAGGCAACTAAGCCTGAAAAACTTGTTGAGGCTCCCAGGTACCAACAAGTCTCCGATACCGTGAAACACCCCTGGGATAGAGATGTCAATGTAACAAGGAGGAGATTTTTGCTGAGGTAGTCAATAATAAAGGGCGTCATTCTTGATCTTTGAATTAGCCACTAGGCCATTTCCTCCCTGGCCCCTTTGAGGTAGTCGATAATTAGAGGCGCCATTCTCGATCTTAGGATCATGGCTACTCGGTCATTTTCTCCATGGACTCCGAAACAACCCAAGTTCCACAGTTAGTCCGGACGTCTTGCGCGTTGCTACCATCCAGCTTGGTCTTTTCGCCATTTACTGCCAGTCGCACTTTTGCAGACACTTCTCAATTCGTTCAAAGGTGGCTGCTACCGCTCGCAATGTTCGACCCATTATGTCAATGTCGTCGGCGTAGGTGAGTAACATATGCTGTTTTGTGTACAGAAGCCCAGGATTATCTTGGTCCCTCTTTCATCTCAATTGTGGACACAGACCTCCCCGCGGTGTCACCTATGGTTGAGTATGTTTTTTATATTTTACAGAAAAAGCCACTGCCTACAGAGTTAATGTTTTTATTATTTACCCCAAGTTGTCCTACCTTGTATTATTGTAAGATGGCTACAACTCATTTTTTTGTGCATTGTATGTCATTTTTTTCAAGAAAGCAGAAATATTTGAGTTTTTTATAAAAAACACCAGGTAATGTAAACGATTTATTAATTTATTATTTTATAAACATAGCCTAAAATACCCATGTCATTGTTATTTGTCATTTAAATTTAATTGACACTTCAAAATACGCATTTTGCTACAATATTCTTTCTCTTTTGCACAATCAAAGCCTGGAACGCTTTTAACCACAGTAAATGCAAACGTTTTATTAATTATAATTATTTTATAAACATAACCTAAAATACACATGTCATTGTTATTTAACATTTCGATTCAATTGTCACTTCAAATTTCCCATTTTATTACATTTTTTCTCTATGAATTCCCTTTTGCCCAACAAAAGCTTGGAACGCTTTTTAATATGATTTCTTTATACGAGTAACCATCATATGTACAATCGATAAGCCACATATCGATTTTCCCCACCGCGATAACACAATGCATGTCAGAGCTCGCACATCACTAGTAAATGAAATCCTATATAAAGGTGGAAAACATCAGCTACGACTATTTATCGCTCGTGTAGTGGGTTCGTAGTCCATTCTCCTTAAAAAAAAACATTTTCATATCGCGAGAAATAAAAAAACAACAGTGTTGATAATAAATTAATAATTTTTACGTGTGTTGTATTATTTTCATTCTAGATTCTTTTTTTCTCAACAAAGAATTAAAAATCAAAAGCAATCATGTCTCGCGATAGTGCCACCAATCAATTGGTTGACTACAAGAACTCCTTGAGTGTAAGTATTTGAATCGAGCTATTTCTTTTGGAATTTGTTGTTTTTTACAAATGTTTTCCATATGACAAGAAAACAAGATACCACAATAAAAAAAATTATTCACAAAACTATTAAACACTAATAACACAATGGACTAATGAAATGGAAGAAAGAGAGAAGAAAAAGTAAAAGTACTTAAAGAAATCGCGAACAAAACAAAAAAATGAATTACCTGCCGGCTTTTTGTTATTGTTTTTGGAAAGGGGGTGGAGTGGTTGACAGATGATTGACTTTTTCAACGAAAGTGCTTTGTAATCATACCCAATTTATTAAAAATCATTCCAAAATGAGCTTTATTGTAAATAATTTTGTTTGCTGTACCCTTTCGTGAGTCTGTTCACCTTTTCGGTTATTTACGCCTTAACGAAAAAAATGAAATCATTAGTAAATATGTAATATATACAATGTGTACTTATATATACTGTGCATGTTTTCCGTTTGATATGTGCATCAGGTGGTTAATAGGGTGCCTGAACTTTGGATCGGAATTCAAAAGATTTTATTCCCCAGGTACAATTTTCCACGATAATGATTTGGTCTTGCTTTCTATAGGAGAAAGTTCAAAGTTCAGTGAAGAGGAATATAGAAAATGGCTTTAGGTTATCATGCCGAGTAGAATTTGTAACCCTCTTGGGTGCCAGAAAAATTATTAGGCAGTTAATTTTGATGGAAAACATTTCCAAAATCGTAAAAACTTCAAAATACCGATAATCGGGCCATACACGTTCTACCTTAAAATAGATTTGCTACTCGATTTAAACATAAAATATCAAATTACAGCCAATTCAAATTGAAAACGTATGTAATTTCTATAAAATACAACAAATTGGAGTTATAGTTATGTGGTGACCACACTTGAAATTGAACCTATATTTGGAAAACCACACCAAAAACTCTTCAAAAGACCGCAAATTTTATTCCGCAGTTATATGTAGGCTACACCTAAAAGTAAACCAAAATCGATTATATTTGGTAGGAAGATGTGCCACCCAATGAGAACTCAATGTGGCAAATTCCAGCCAAATCGAATTTTAATATTTTGGTTTCCTTTATATGGGGGCTACACCTAAAAGTGAGCCAAAATAGAGGATTTTTTTAAAGGAAGATGTGCTACCCTATGAGATCCCAAAATATCAAAGTACACCAATATTGAAAATTTTTGGTCGGATGGTGTGTTGCCCTATGAGATACCAAAATATCAAATTATAGGAAATCCGGTTGAAAAACGAATCCAATATCCACAAAAACCACCAAATTCTGGGTGCAGTTATATGGAGGCTACTCCTAAAAATAAATCAATATTGAACATTTTTGGTAGGAAGGAGTGTTACCCAATGGGAACTCGAAATATAAAATTTCAGCAAAATTGATTTGAAAAAAAGTGTAGAAAATCCGACAATTTATATTTCCTTTATATGGGAGCTACCACCTAAAACTGCATCAAAATAGGTGATTTTTGCAAGGAAGATGTGCTACCCTATGAGATCCCAAAATATCAAATTATAGGCAATTCGGTTTAAAAACAAGTAAAAAATCGAAAATTTGAATTACAGTTATATTGGAGCTACAGTTAAAAGTGAACCTATATAGATTATTTTCCGTCGGAAGTTGTGATGCCCAATGAGAACCCAAAATACCAAATTACAGCCAATTCGGTTGGCAAAATCTTTGAAAATCGGGGTTCAGTTATATTGAGGCTACACCTAAAAGTAATTCTATTTTTATAATTTTTTTGGTAGGCTGGGTAGTAACCAGCCAGAGTAAAAAAAAAACCAACTCCAAGCTAAATCGGTTCAAGAAAAGTGTAGAAAATCCGAATATTATGGGTTTCGTTATATAGAGGCTACATCTAAAAGTGCACCAATATTAATGATTTTTGGTTGGAGGGTGTGCAAACCCATGAGAGGCCAGTGGACCAATATTGATTCTTTTTTGGTAGCAGGATGTGCTATACCATGAGATACCAAAATATCGAGTTTCAAACAATTCGGTTAGAAACCGTGTCAATATTTATTAAATATCGAAGATTGGAGCGTATCGCTATATGGGATCAATATTGACCAATATTGACCATTTTTGATATAATTGAGTGCTGACCTATGATATCCCAAAATAAAAAATGTTAGGCATTTCTGTTCAATGAAGTGCACAAGATATCCAAAATATCGAAATAGGGGCTGGGATATCCCTAAATAAAAATTAATATAGATAATCTTTGGTGGGGAGATTTGTTACCCAATTAGAATCCAAAATATCAAATTACAGACCATTCGCTTGAAAAAGGGTGGGTACTAAATACTAAAAATTCGTGGAACAATCATATGGAGGCTACTTCCAACAAATGCGCATCAATGTGAATGCCATTTAGACCTATTCGATAGGCAACATAATCTAGAGGCTCCGTTTTATAACTCTGGACCTCTCTCTAGGTCATGTAGATCCTTTCTGACATGCTTGGGTGGGGTTGTTGTAGCAGCTTATACTGCTGTGTATTTCTTCGTAAACTCCTTAATATGGTTCTGCTTCTAAGTCCAAGTTGTAAAAAGCTGTGAGCTGAGTGGGTTTGGCTGGGCTGTTGAATATGTGTAGCGTGTCATGTGGACCTTTACAAAATGCCGGAGAGATATAATTGACCGCGCCATCAATTCGTGCCCAATATGAATTGAGGCGGTTACACCATCCTGATCTCAATTGTGCAAAGACCACTCCGATTTGTCGAGGTTGCTGCCTCTCTTCCGTAACTATCGTAGGTATGTGGTATTCCCACCATATTCTCGAATTGTTTTCTCAACTGCATCCGTGTAAATACGACTCAATCCTGCATGATAGATCTGCAATTGTCAATGTATTTCACATGGAGTAAGGATTCTGAAATTAGGGGAAATCTCAATACCTTACAAAATATATTATTTTGTACATAAAAGACTACTTTAAGTCAATTTGAGTTAATAGCATCCATGTCAATCCTCTCCTTTTAACAATTGTTGTATCAAATTCTTTCAAGTTTTAAATGTATCGGCGGGCAGGGAGAGGGTTTGTATGCTAAATATAGCAACATTGTTTTATTGGTTTATTCAATAAGTGGACTTCGTGTTTTAGTTTAAACAATTTGTGATTATGGTAGATGATAAACTACTAAATGACTGAGGTATTGCACGTTTTCAAAATGTATGCTATTCTGAAAAGAAAAATTAAAAAAAAAAAAACACATAAATTAACATTAAATTATTTATATTCCTAATTGGTTCCCGTACGGCAAAATTCTACAAATTTTTACTTTTTTTCGATATCGTAAAGGAAAAAATGGTAGTCGTAGTAAAAAATTTAACATTCTTGCCAGTTCAGGAATAGACCAAATATGTACTACGTATATCATATAGCCTGTTCCACAGTTCAGTTTAGTGTATAACAGTTTAATAACTGCCAGGATATACCTTTTTTCAAATAATTCCAATATTCTATATCTATTTGTGCATAATAAAATCTTAAAAATTGTTTAATTTTCTACCAAATTTACCTCTTGGTGGTCTAGGTTAAAGTTCAAGTGCTTTTCAATGCATTGGCGACAATTTTTTTCAAAACTGCTTCTTTGGTTATCTTCAACTTCCAGTAAACTCTATATGCCCAAGTAAACGATTGTTGTTTACCCCTAAGTTTTTGGTGTTGTTTTTGTATAGATTTTTATGATGGCTTGGTAATACACAACAAATCTAATCATTTAGCTTACTCTCTCTAAATGATAAGAATTATAATCTGAGGAATACAAAATAAGAGGTGTTTTTGTTGTTGTTGTACTTAAAGCTGTTTAATAAAATTTTGTTGTTACCACCAACGAAATTGTGTGTTGTTTTTAGTCACTTTGTTTTTTTTATTATAATTTATATACCTGAATAAATTAAAATATTAAATTAGTTGAAGATATTTGTGTTTGTGTTTAAAGCATTGTTTACTTGCCTTTTTAAGTGCATTCCATAATTATTTTTGCGAGGTTAGATGTACATCATTTTTGGTTGTCATCAAGCAAATAAAAATATTTTTGAAGATGGCCAATATTTTTTAGATTTTTTGGTTGAGTGCAAAAGGAAATATGTGTTTCCTTTCCATTCTATTCCGTTTTGTGGGTATTTCGAGGCAGAAATATAATTCAAAATGTTTCCTTTATTACCGCTGCTTGTCGGTCATCTGGGCTGGTAATGCATTTTGTAATGTCTGCTGTAAGAGGGAGAGAATTATATGATTTTTAGCGCCATATTTTAACACATAGATTATAGTTGTCAACAAATTTTATATTTTTAATTAATATTTAACGCTTTTAAAATAAAATTCATTAATTCACACTTTAAAATTATTGCTAATAATTTTGGCAATGGTCGTGTGTCCTATCATCATGGGAGAGGGAGCGAAAGAGAAGACATACGAGAGAGAAAGAAACTAGAAGTCATGATTTTAGCGCCAATATAACAATCGTTACATTCACACACATTAAAACGTTATAATTCTACAATTGTTTAATAGTAGGTTAATAAATTGGAACATTTTAATATTTTTTTTTATTAAAAATTAATAATTTTTTTCTTTATTACTGCTGCTATTTATTTTTTGGCAATGCACTTTGTGTACCAAACAAGTGAGGCAGAGAGAGAGAGAGAAAAACAAGAAGTCATGATTTTAGCGCCAATATAACAATCGTTACATTCACACACATTCCAGCGTTATAATTTTACTATTTTTAATGGCATTTTAATAAATTGGAACATTTTAATATTTTTTATATTAAAAAGTAATCACTTTTTCCATTATTACTACTGCTAATTTATTTTGACAATGCACTTTGTGTGACAACCAACCAAGTGAGGGAGAGAGAGAAACTAGAAGTCAAGATTTTAGCGCCAAATAGTATAACACATAAATTACACACACATTGCAGCGTTAAATTATATTATTTAAGAGTTTTTTTTTTTTAATATTTAATTAATTTTAATATTTTTTTATAAAAAATCTATTAATTTTGCTTTACTATTGCAAATTAATTCCTTTAAGTGCTTCAATGGAAGAGGAAGAGTAAAAGAGATAATATGTTTGCTTTGGCGCCATATTGTCATTTGACATCTATGCATTATTAGATATTACACAACGTTTACATACGGCAATTAATTTATGGTTAATGTACTTTTTGAGGAAAATACAGATTTTAATATTAAAATTAACGAGATTAATTACAAAATAACTAATTGGGGAATATATTAATAAAATAAATAATATTTTAATCAATTTTAATACTTTTTATATAGTGTTTAATAATTGTTCTTTACTATTGCAAATTAATTCCTTTAAGTGCTTAAATGGAAGAGGAAGAGTAAAAGAGATCATATGTTTTCTTTGGCGCCATATTGTCATTTGACATATATGCATTATTAGTGATTACACAGTGTTTACATACGGTAATTAATTTATGGTTAATGGACTTTTTGAAGAAAATACAACGATTTTTTGCTTAAATTGAAGGAAATTAATGGAAAATTAACTAAGTGAGGATTTTATCAATAAAATAAATAATATTTTAATTCATTTTAATATTTTTCTTATAAAAAATATATTAATTTTGCTTTACTATTGCAAATCAATTCCTTTAAGTGCTTCAATGGAAGAGGAAGAGTAAAAGAGATCATGTTTTTTCGCGCCATATTACCATTTGTCATCTATGGATTATTAGTGATTACCTAATGTTTACATATGACAATTATTTTATGGTTAATGGACTTTTTGAGGGAATTGCAGATTTTTTACTTAAATTGAAGGAAATTAATGGAAAATTAACTAATTGAGGATTATATCAATAAAATAAATAATATTTTAATTAATTTTAATATATTTCTTTAAAAAAATCTATTAATTTTGCTTTGCTATTGCAAATTAATTCCTTTAAGAGGAAGAGTAAAAGAGATCATATGTTTTTTTTTTCGCGCCATATTACCATTTGACCCCTATGTATTATTAACATTGCACAGTGTTTACATATGACTATTATTTTGTGGTTATTGAACTTTTTGAGGAAAATACAAAAAATTTCGTTAAATTTAAGCAAAGTACTCAAAAAATCTGCTAATTGAGGACTATATTATTAGAGTAAAATATAATCTTGTTATTAAATAATTATTCATTAATCATTTTAGAACATACATTGATAAGATTTCAATATTGCATATGTTTGATATTTTGGATTCTAAAAATTGCAAAGTTTTTAATTAGATTTGTGTGTGAACTTGAAATAAAAATATATGCAAAACAGTTTGACATTTGTTTTCTGTCAAAGATCATATGCTTTCTTTGTGCCATATTGTAGATTATTTGACATCTGTGTACTATAAATCATTAAACACTGTTCACATATTGGTTTGATTTAACGTTTTGAGGAAATCTCACATTTTTTGCATAAAATGAAATAAAAAAGTATATATAAATGTTCAAAATAATCATTATCGAACATGCATTGATAAGATTTCAATATTGCATCATATAAAGTCCAGAGAAATAAAAAGAATATGCACATATTGTGAACTTTGTGATATATTTTGGTTTCTAGAAATTGCAAAATTTCTTAAATATGTTGATTTACTGTGTGTGACCTTTGTTACCCTTCTTATCATATTAGATTATTGGATTTAGAAACGAAACCCAAGTGCATTTTAAGTTGTTTTATGTCAAAATTATTAAATCGAAATTTGTTTGAACTGCAGAAATGATTATGGATGCTATTTTGTTTTGCTTATTAGAATTTTCTTCTAGAATTTTTTTCTTTCATAAAATAGCGCATTAACTTTGTACTGGGTTTCGTTTATTCTGTTTTTCTGAGCGTTTTTAATTTGTTTTCCTTTAATTTATAGTACATTTACATTGTATTGGATTAAGTAAATCTAATGTATTTACATTGTACCGGATTTCGTTAACCCTGTGGTGTTAAATTTTCAATTCCATTACATATATGCCAAATAAATCCTCATAATGTAGATTAACCCGATAAAAAGTTCTAATATACATTTCGCTTAAGATTTGCTTTCATAAAATATCCCATTTTAAATCTAAAGGTACGTTTATATTTACGAAATCCACCCGATCTCAAAAGTCAATTCCACCGCGTATATGTCAAATATATTCCACAGGATTTGTGAACAGGATAAACGTGACGTATACGCTATGGAATTGACTTTCGAAATCGAGTGGATTTAGTAGTCTAAAAGTAGCCTAATATGTCAAATCAAATCCTCAATGCGGAGTTAAACGGACAAATGTTCCAATGCAGCTGTGTTAGTTGCCCATTTGTTTGAAGCTATTTTTAATTTATTTTAAAAAGAATATTTTAGCAAAATTTCTATTAACTTCTATGCAACAAAATAATTGTGCTATATTAATATATATAAAATGAACTTTATGCTGAACTTCTTGCTGCTTATCATTTGCATTTTGTATAAAATACACATTTATTTGCATGCACATTCTGCAGCTGACAATGTTCTATGCCCGAGGGAATATATGATGATAATAAAAATATTTGTTTATCGTGCCGATATTTAAAAGTCGCAAGGGAAATATATGCAAGCTGATAAAAAATGACAATTTTCTGGGACAATTTAATTCGGTATTATTAAAAAATGTTTTGCTCAACAATTTCACAAATAAAGGCTATAACTTTACCTTCATAATTACTAATCTGTTCGAAAACCTACAAAATTAAAAAACATTTTCCGATTTTGCTTTTATAAATTTATTTATTTTTGACCTGCTTTTGTGTATGTGGATACAAGCTATGTTTTAAATTTTTATATTCTAGAGTTTTTTTTTTATAAATATTTTCATTTATTTTAAAATTTTTTATAGAAAATTTAATAATTTTATTTTACTACTGTAAATTAATTCCTTTGGCGCTTTAATGTGAGAGATAGAGTAAAAGAGATCATATGTTTTCTTTCGCGCCATATTGTCATTTGACATCTATGCATTATCAGCCATTACTCTGTGTTTACATATGACTATTATTTTGTGGTTATTGAACTTTTAAAGGAAAATACCAAATTTTTGCTTAAAATGAAGCAAATTAATTCAAAAATCTGCTAATTAATTTTAATATTTTTTATAGAAAATCTAATAATTTTGTTTTATGTTTGCAAATTGATTCCTTTGGCGCTTTAATGTGGGATAGAATAAAAGAGATCATATGATTTCTTTAGCGCCATATTGTCATCATTTGACATCCATGCATTATCAGCCATTACCCTTTGTTTACAGGTGACTATTATTTTGTGTTTGTTACACTTTTTAGGGAAAATACACATTTTTTTGCTTAAATTGAAGCAAATTAATTCAAAAATCTGCTAATTGAGAAATATAAATATAAAATAAATATTTTTTTTTTTAAATTGATTGTAATATTTTTGTTAGAAAATCTAATAGTTTTTTTTTAAATCTTTCTGATTTTTCTTTAATAATTTTATTTATTTTTTGACCAGCTTTGGTGTACAAACTTTGTTTTATTATGTTTATGTTCTAAAAACGTAGCAAGTTTTGTTTTTTGACAGTTCATTGCACCAACTAATCAGCTGATTCTTCTATCATGATGCAATAATAAGATATATCAAAACAAAAACATTTGTTTTTGTCTCGACTATCTGTCAGTTTTTTCCTTATAATAATTCAAATGGTTGGCAACACTACACATGGAATTCAAGAAGAAACTACGCACTTTGACAGTTAATCGAGTCATCAGCTGCGCTAAATGGACTACCTATTTATTGTGCCATGATCATAATGTAGTTATTTTACATACATGATTTTTTTGCCTTCATAGACTGTTCACATGTTGCTAATTTTTTTTATAAATATGGAATTTTAAGGAAATTGGAATTATATTTTTTTCATTGTTTTTAATGCAAAAATACTAACAAATGGTCAATTTGATATTATAACTTGCCTCGATATCAGACCATTTCTTTGTATTCTCTTCTCTAACCCCCCCATAATAATTTCCTTAATATAATTACATTGTGGAAAAAGTGTTGTATTCCAAACAGTTGTTAATAATTTTATATTCACAATAATAATAAAAAACAGGATAATAATTGCATTCATATTCCTAATTACCCCCTCAGAAACCATGGTAACGAAATAATTTTCCATTTATACTATATTTTTTTTGTTCACTCATCTACAACTATTATATCATTTATCTAACACTTTGCACTAGTAGTATATCGTAAAAATAATAACAAAAACAACAACAACCATGACAAAAATACGATAAGAATGATAATTACAATTGTGAAATTGATTTGCATGTTCTGAGAAGAATACTAACAATATTTGACAGGAGATTAAAACGAAGAAAAAAGTAAACACATTTCCCAGTAGGATAGTTCGCTCTAGCTACTGATAATGAAAATGTTTATAAAAATTGTGAAATTTGTCTCACATTTGTGCAACATGTTTTCTTTTTTTAATTATTCCTTTTCTGGCTGGCTTATCATTTGCCGCTTTTAGAATACGAAATTAAACAGGGGCATAGTTCTGAGTCAATCTATACTATCTATCTCCTCATATATGTGAAGTGCATAGATAACAAGTTAATTTTTTTTCAAAATAAACAAAAGACAGAGAAGAAGAAACAATTGCAAAAAGCAAAACAATTTTAAGGTGCAGTACTAATATTTGTACAATAACAAAATGCAATTTACCGGCAAGTAGCCAAAAAATAAGAATATAAACAATATTTTTGTTTTGATATACACATTCTATAAAAGCAAAATCTCGAACAAAGCTTTTATTCTGTCTCGTAATTTTTATATATAATATGTATATACACATATCGCTTGAACTCGTTTGTTATTTTATTTACCACAGATAACTGCAATTTATAAACAAATGGAGAAAAAATAAGCAAAAAATTTATACAAATAAAGATAATTTTATGTGGTGAGATTACTTTTAAATTATTATATGTTAATAATTTCTATGCATATTAGAGAAATAAACTATGTTTACTGTGTTTAGCAAAAATTAATACAAATAATGATAATTTTCTGTGGTGAGATTACTTTTAAATTATTACATGTTAATAATTTCTATGCATATTAGAGAAATCAACTGTGTTTAGTTTTTTTCCCAGGAGGAACTATAATTATGAAATGTGTTTTTGTGGTTAGGATTATGGGAAAGTTATAAAACTTTTATGAATGTGTATATCAAAACAAAAATATTGTTTTATATTCTTTTTACGGTTTTTAATATTGCATTTGAGTTTTACAATAATATTCATTTAACCGGATTAAAATTGGTTTTGCTTTTTTTTGCATATATGTCAATAAATCCTCTTCTCTGTCTTTTATACCATTTAACATTCCCATTGAAAAAAAATTAAATTATTATCTAAAAACTGCACAAGTTCACATATGCATTGAAATTATTAACATGTAATAATTTAGAAGTAATCTCAGAAAATTATCTTTATTTGTATACATTTTTTTTTGTTTATTTCTCCCATTTGTTTATAAGCGGCAAATGATAACATACGGCAATATAAATATATATATATAAAAAAGAAAAAATGTTGCACAATATGTGGTTTATATCAAAATTAAAAAAAACACAAAAAATATTTTATATTCTTAACATTTTCATTATCAGTAGCTTAAAATTGTTTTGCTTTTTGCAATCTATCCTACTGGGAAATGTGTTTACTTTTTTCTTCAGTATATTAATCTCCTGTCTCAAATATTGTATTTAAGTATTCTAATGATAGGAAGACATTAGAAATCAAATTTCACAATTGATAATTTTCATTATCAGTATCAGGTACCCGGCGAACTTTTTGGGAAATGTGTGTTTTAATCTCCATCTGGTTGTTGTTGTTTTTGTTATTATTTTTACGATATACTACTAGTGCAAAGTGTTAGATAAATGATGATAAATACAGTTGTAGATGTGTGAACAAAAAAAAATATAGTATAAATGGAAAATTATTTCGTTACCATGGTTTCTGAGGAGGTAATTAGGAATATGAATGCAATTATTATCCTGTTTTATTATTATTGTGAATATAAAATTATTAACAACTGTTTGGAATACAACACTTTTTCCACAATGTAATTATATTAAGGAAATTATTATGGGGGGTTAGAGAAGAGAATACAAAGAAATGGTTCTATATCGAGGCAGATTATAATATCAAATTGACCATTTGTTAGTATTTTTGCATTAAAAACAATGAAAAAAATATAATTCAATTTTTATAAAATATTTAAAAAAATTAGCAACATGTGAACAGTCTATGAAGGCAAAAAATGCATATATGTAAAATAACTAAATTATGATCATGCCACAATAAAAAGGTAGTCCATTTCGCGCAGCAGATTACTCAATTAACTGTCAAAATGAGTTTCTTACTTGAATTCCATTGTAGTGTTGCCAACCATTTGAATTATTATAAGGAAAAAACTGACAGATAGTGAGACAAAAACAGATGTTTTGGTTTTGATATAACTTCTTATTATTGCATCATGATAGAAGAATCAGCTGATTAGTTGGTGCAATGAACTGTCAAAAAACAAAACTTGTACTTTTTAGAACATAAATATAATAAAACATAGTTTGTACACCGAAGCTGGTCAAAAATAAATAAAATTATTAAAGAAAAATCAGAAAGATTTAAAAAAAAAACTATTAGATTTTCTAACAAAAATATTACAATCAATTTAAAAAAAAAAATATATATTTTATATTTATATTTCTCAATTAGCGGATTTTTTGAATTAATTTGCTTCAATTTAAGCAAAATGTGTATTTTCCCTAAAAAGTGTAACAAACACAAATAATAGTAATTATAAACAAAAGATAATAATT